>NC_140958.1:8952500-9212500 GCF_014529385.1 Adiantum capillus-veneris
GAATGATGAAATTGTTGCATCTGGCATTGCATGCCGTGGGCTATATAAGTTCACTTTGTATGACAAGTGTGGGAAACTTTTTGTAAATAGTTGTGGATTCTAAGGCTATTTCAGATGCAAAAATTTGGAATGCATGTTTTGGGCATCTAAATTTTACCAGTTTGCTGCTCTTGCAAAAATTGATATGGTTGCTTCTTTGCCGCCTCTTCAAACACCTATCAAACATGTTTGTGAAGCTGTATTTTGGGTAAGATGCAGCATTCAAAGTTTCCAAAGGATGATTCAGTTAGGGACATATGCATATTGCAGCTTGTGCATATTGATGTTTGTGGGCCCATGCAAACTCCATCCTTGGGCGGTATATCTGCTTAAAGAAAAGTCCGAAGTGTTTATGTACTTGAAACAATTTTTGGCTATGGCTAAAAATGTCTCAAAATGTACTATGGGCACTCTCCGTTCTGATCGAGGGGGGGAGTATATGTCTCATGAATTTAATTCATTTCTAGCTAGTCATGGGATAAAATACCAATGTACAATTCCTTATATGCCTCAGCAAAATGGTGTTGTTGAGAGGAAAAATAGGTCACTTACGGAAATGGCACAATGTATGGTCAAAAGTCAAGCTTTGCTACATTCTCTTTGGCTTGAGGCCATCATGTGTGCCACTTATGTAATAAACAGGTGTCCTACAAAAGCTTTGCAGCCTATTACTCCATATGAAGAACGGCATGATAGAAAGCCTTCTATTGAGCACATGCGTGTTTTTGGTTGTTTGAAATATGCTTTTGTGTCACAAACACAGTGTAGGAAATTGGATGATAAGGCTGTCAAATGTAGTATGCATCCATGTCTAGCTTGCTAATGGAACAACAGAAAGAGAACTAGTTGATACTAGAGCGCGCGTTAATGCCATGTGGTATTCTACATACCTCAGAATATCGACCCTCCAAGATCAAACTGACGAAGATAGAGATAAGGGCTGCCAATAGAGGAACAATGGTTAGTTTGGGACAATCCAATGTCTCAATCAACATCAATGGTAATGATTGCCTACATCAATTCCACATCATGCCAGATACGAATCTCAATGCAGAAATCATCTTGGGAGTTTCATGGATGCGTACTTACAAAGCAGTATAGGAATGACATGATGACACTCTGATATATGCTCTCTAGGGCACAACTTATGTTACACCCTTGGCACAAACATATTATATTTGGAATGTACAATCTCAGTCTAAATAGTCAGATCCAAAGGAGCCACCACCAGCAATCTAGCCACCACAATCTACAAGCATTCGTGGGAGAAAGGTCAAGTAAATTTGGGTAAATAAGTCCATCATGGAAACAAAACCGAAGTAGGTTTGGATAACCAAAGCAATATTTTCCAGTCAAATTTTTGAATCAACCAAGCCAAGCTTCCAGGGAGCCACAACCACTCCAAACGAGCCTAAATGAGGGATGCAATCAGGCAGCAATAGATGAGTTGCCTGATGCAAGCCTGTTTTTAGTGGATCTTGTTGATGGGGTGAGGATTCTTGATATGAGGATATGTTGTATTTTTTAGTGCATGGAGTCCTTCCAAAATAATTTTAGTAGTAAAAAGAAATAACTTGGCATGGAGAAAAAGAACATCTACAGTAATTATGGGTGTTCTTTACAAAAGGGGAATAGATCTGGTTTTAAGAAGATGTATCCAAACTTTTGAACAAAAAATGATATTGACTAAGTGCATGCAGGTGATGTTGGCGGCCATTTTTTAGAGACATCACAACAAAGAAGATTTTTCACGCAGGTTTGTGGTGGCCATCATTTTTAGGGATGCTTATAAGTTTTTCAAAACTAGTTTAACTTGTCAAAGGGATGATAGACCAATGAATGAAGACATGATGCCTTTACAACCAATTCTTCCTTTAGAACCTTTTTGAAAGTGGGGTCTTGACTTTGTGGACCCTCTCAAACCAACTGCAAAGTTTATAGGTGACCAATATATTTTAGTGGCAACTGATTATTGCACCAACTGGAGACAATAAAAAAAAGAGTTTGGAAAAGTTCTTGTACAAGAATATAATGACTAGGTTTGGGTGTCTAGTGGAATTGGTCTCTGATCAGGGAGTTCAGTTCATAAATAAAGTGATCAAGAGGTTGACTGGATATCACATGACCAATCTTAAGAAAGTCCACATTATATTATTTCCAGGAAAATGGTCAAGAAAAATCCACAAATAAAACTTTGGTCAGGATCTTATGGTTTCAAAAACCAGGAAATATTGGAAAACCAAGTTGGATTCTGATTTGTGGGCCTTTAGGATAACATTCAAGGTGAGTACAAGCATGACGCCATTCAAGATGGTGTATGGATTAAAATCTATCGTTCTAATGGAATTTATGTTGCATAGCGCGAGGTTTGCTATTGAAGCTTTGCGGAAAGCTTCAAACTTCTCACGAGAAAATGCCTTTGTGAAAAAATCTGCAAGTTTGTCCTGTGTTGGCACATAAGCCAAGCTAATGTCTTCTACTGAGAGCCTCTCTCTGACATAATGGTAATGCACCTCAATGTGCTTTGTGCAAGCATGAAAATTTGGGTTCCTCACTACTGCCAATGCTCTCTGATTATTGTCAGTGTAGATAGTGTTGGCAGTGTCCACATTAGCCATAAGGCGTCTGAGCCATACACACTCTATCATAGCTGTGAAAATTACCCTGTAATCATTCTCACAAACTAGAAGTGACCTTATTAGGTTGCTTCTTGCTCAACCATGATATGCATGAACTATCAAGCATGAAACAAAAACCACTTGTGGACACTCATGTGTCAAAACAAACAGCCCACTCTGAGTCCAAAAAATCATGTAAATCTGGTGGAAATGATCCCCCCTTGGGATAAAACAAGCCAAGATGTAAAGTTCCACTCAAATTAGTGAAAATTTCTCTTGACAGCTTGTCAATTCTTAGACCTTGGGCTATGCATGAATCTACTGACCAGTGAGACTCTGCAAACTGAATATCTGGTCTCATGTTTCATACATAAATAAGGTAGCCACAGGATTACCAACATCATGAAAAATTAGTTTCAAACCTATTTCCATGGGAGTGTCCTATCCACACCCACATCAGCCATAAGGCGTCTGAGCCATACACACTAAGTCATAGCTGTGAAGATTACCATGTACTCACAAAACCCACTTGTGGACACTCGTGTGTCAAAACAAACAGCCCAATCTGAGTCCAGAAAAGCATGTAAATTTGGTGGAAATGATCCCCCCTTGGGATAAAACAAGCCAAGATGTAAAGTGCCACTCAACTGTGAAAAATACTCTTGATAGCTTGTCAATTCTTAGACCTCGGGCTATGCATGAATCTGCTGACCTATGAGACTGCAAACTAAATATCTAGCCTTGTGTTGCATACATAAATAAGGTAGCCAACAACAGTTTAGTAAGGAGTGTCATTGGCATGATCATCAGCATCATGAAGAATCAATTTCAAACCTGTTTCTATGGGAGTGGCAATAGGTTTTCAATCCTCAAGTCCAAATTTTAACTTACATAGCAATGTCTTTATGTAGCTTGTCTGATACAAGGCAATACCGCGATCACACTGTTTAAATTGTATACCCAAGTAATGATGCAACAACCCCGTCCTAAAGTGTGTTCACACACATCACTACCACATGTATATGGTAATAGGATGCGAAATTGATTAAAGACCAAGAGGATTGTATTGAAGATTTAAAGTTGGATTAGAGAATGCAATGTTTTACAAATTTGAGTTGGGTAGAAGACAAAGTTTTGCAACATTTGCTTGTTCTAGTTAGAGAGAAGTAGGCATAGTTGAAAGAGAAGAGAGAGAAGAATGTGGCATTGAGGAATTAGCATTTAAAACATGATCAACATCTAGAAAAAAATGACGCAATGAGTAGCACAAAAGAGCTCTTCAATTTTATCTTGAGAAGAGAGCTTCATATACTCAATTGTACAAATAAGCGGTGAGGAAGGAACATCCTTCTCCCCCAACAACAACACGTGCATGCCATTGGATTTAAACATCAAACTATTGTGTTGATGACCCTAAACCATATAACCACTCTAAGGACATGTGATACCCTTGAATCTCAAAAGGTACATCCTTGACTTGAGTATCCCACACGTCGACGTCATGACTGTTAATAACTATTACCTTGTAGCAGTGGGAACTCGAAGTTTGGGACAAATTGATCCATTTCACTAATGGTTAAAGAAATTGTGTGAAGAACCATTGTCCTACCAAGATTCTCACATTGTGACCTTGGATAAACCTATGCATAAGCATCAACTCGTATGGACCAAAGGTTCTTGACTGCCACATTGAGGCCGTGATACAACAATTGTGCACTGCTTTGGTGTGTGTTACTTCCACATTGGAAAAATGAGAGGAGGGCTCAAGAGGTAGCAATTGCACCATGTGCACCGCTTTCTCCTTAATTTGGGAAAATTTCCCTTGGGCCAATCCTTTTTGCCGTGTCCGCTCCCTAAACGTGTAAAACATAACTTTTCCTTTATAGCTTTCTCAAACTCTTTACTAGAAGATGGCCCCTTGGTCTTCTTGGACTACTATAGATTTTCTCTTATTGTGCCCATGCGGTGTGTTTGTACTTGCATATGCAATGTCAGAAACGTGAGCGTTATGTGATTCTTTTTCATCCGGGATTGTCATGTATATGTGCTTGCACTATAGCCTCCTCAAGCATCTTGGAATCGTGGGTTTAACATGCTTCTTAAGCTTTGGTGTTAATCCATGAATGAACCCATGCACTTGCTCAAAGGTATCTAGACTCTCCAACTTGAGAATCACATCACAATAGTGCAAGATATACACTTATGCTAATGCGTAGAGCACTTGTCTCATGTAGAACAATTTCTTTCTGCTTCATTTGTGGGAAGAAATTTCTTTTAGAACACACCCTCAAAGGTTGTCCAAGTCTATGGTACGATGCCCTTCTCCTTAAGAGACATCCACCATTTTTAGGCCTTGCCCTCTGGTGTTAGGCTTTTTTGCAGTGCCTTGATTTCATTTGGAGTGTGTCTAAGATTGCGAATCCCATCCCATTTTCTCAAGATATATCCACAGTATCTTTGTTGTGCTCCCTTTCCTCTCTAAAATTCGGTGACTTGGTATTCATTAACAAGTCATCCACCTCTTTTTGAGAGAGAAGGTGCAACCCCTCTAGATTGAAGCCCTGCTTCTACAAACCAAAGGTGATCTTGCTATGAACAAGAGTCATAGAAACCCTAGTCTACTTATTAACTTGGCCCTTGGCTGACTATTGTATAAATTGCACAAGCATATCAGACATCTTAGTGACAATCGTATTCAAGTATAAAATTAGCCTCTAAAATAATCACCCATGCTTGCAACGCTCTAAAATCTTGGGATATCAAGCAATTTGATGCTATCATCCAACCCTATTGCTGCATAGGCACCCTCTATGAGAGTAGCCAAGTGTGAGGCAACAACAGGAAAAGGTATGGTGCATGTCCAATATCCCAATCCATGGTGTAATGTGTTGTGCTAGCGAGAGAAAAGATGTACCTTAGAGAGAAATTCGCATGTCAAAACCAAACTGTAACTAGCTATGAACAATAACAAATGAAGTTGATTAGCCTTGCTAAATCGATACTGTTGATGTTGACCGTGAACTTTGTAAATCACCATCCAATCGCGAACTTTGTCGCTAATTGAAAGCCTGTCAAAAAAGACCGTGTCTAATCTGATGAAGATAAATCATCAATTTGTATATACAAAAAAGGTATTGCTAGATATTACTGACATTGTGTGGCACAACCCTTTGTTGATGCCACTTTGCTAGTCAAAACTTTACCGATAAACAAAGATCGAAGAGATACTTACTTTTAAAATCCTTTGAATTTTTTGAAACTTCGAGAGAAGGTGAGGGGGTGTGTTGTGGGCACACTCCCTTAGCAGTGAAACCCTCAAGAGGGTGGCATTGCCTTGGGTGCTTGAGTGAAAAAGGAAATCAAGCCAGTGATGGCAGGCAGAACAACAGACAAAGAGAGAGAGAGAGAGAGAGAGAGTTTCTTCCATTGCTCTCTGTAGTGATCTCGAGAGAGGGAGATAAATAAATATTTTTTTTCTCTCCTTTCCAGTGTGTTCCCAGCAAGTTTAGCAGCCAACAATTTGGTGTAGGAGTCTCCACTTATGCTCCTTCTCTATGCGCCCATGCCCACACATCTACTTCGTCCGAGAGAGAGAGAGAGAGAGAGAGAGAGAGAGAGAGAGAGAGAGAGAGAGAGAGAGAGAGAGAGAGAGAGAGAGAGAGAGAGAGAGAGAGAGTAGGCTACTTAAAAGGATTACTACCCAAAAAAAAAAAAAAGAGTTGGACAAGTTCAAAGTAAGCGGTGCCAAGCCCGATTGGACCAGTCAAAACAGCAGCATCAAATTAGACTCATTAACCATGTGTGTCGTTGACCAGAGTTTTTTACAAAGGGGAGATGGAAGAGGAGGTAACATGATTGTGTAAATTAGGAAGAGACAAGTCATGTTACCTGTCACCATCACCACAAAAACAACATGAGAATGTTAGTCTTTGAAAAAGTGGAAGACAGGTGTCATAAGATTTGTCTATTTGTTATCAATGTCATTCTAATTTCTACAACAAATATTGACCTCCTACCTGAGTAGAAGACTCCATGCTAGAGAGGAAGAAGGTTGGTGAGGTATCCTTCAAGTAGTCGTGCAATCTCAAAAAGTGGATCCCTTGTCTTCTTTTGGTTTTCTTTTATAGTAGTCCCTTTTCATCCCTTCCTTGCCCAAGAAAGTATCCGGTTCATGGGAGGTGGGGGAGTGGTGGGGTACCCCATGCCTCTACTCTTTTGGGAGTTACATATGAGAGGGTGCCATGGTGTGATTCCCTTTCATGATTCCAAATTGTCACGCTTTTTGCCTTAGGAGGGTCCCAACATAAGGCTTTTAATTTTGTGGTCTTCCTTTAGGAAAAAAGATCTTTCTTAGGGGCACTTATTTTTAAAGGACAAGAGAGAGAGAGGGAGCTTCCCACACTAGGAATGTGGTATCCCGTTTTTAGGGGGGACTAGGTCCCCCTAAATTGGGGTCCTAGTGCCCACCATTTCTCAGAAGGTCCAAGACAAGGTGATGGTCACATGTATGAGGGGACGTGGTAGCCTCTAGTAGGGATCTCCGAACTATTCTCCATAACTTTGCCCTCTCAAAGCCATTGGCACAAAATGAGTCTATTAGCGTTTTGATGTTGGTCGCTGCCTCTTTTGGTAAGGTATTACAAAAGAGGATGGGTTTTATTTGGGATATGATGACTTTGTGGGCCCATTCCGAGGGTCTATTTCTAGCCCTTTTGAGGTATTTGATGGGTGTGTATGGGAGAATCTCTTCTTTTTTGCGTAGGGTTTTGATTAGCTGCCCATTGTGGATGTGCAAGTTAAGGTTCAAGAATTCGACCTTGTCCCCAAATGTGGTCTTAATTGTGAGGCATTTAGGGTAGATACTATGATCTTCCATAAGATGTGGATAATCTGGTGTATCTATGAGCAGAATATCATTAAAGTATCTAAACGGGGTTCCAATCTTTCTCAATATTGGGATGGGGTTGGGTTTATTGAGAGTTTGTGTAAGGAAGTTGAATTCAAGGGAATGTGGGTATAGGTTGCACCAGGGGGGGGGGGGGGGGGGGGGGGGGGGGAGAGAGAGAGAGAGAGAGAGAGAGAGATCTCATGCACGACTTTTTCCCAAGAATATCTCCACGACTTGCTTTTGCTAAACTTAGCTCTAATACCAGTGTGAGACCAGAGTGTTTAGGACCCTCCTCTCCACCCAGCCTCTGCCCCTTTCTGTAGGCAACCCCCAAGCTTGGTTCAAAGTAGTCCCTAGTGTGACAGCTTTTACGGCTCAGTTGTCCTGAAGTGACGGTGAGACCATTTGCAATGTCCAAAATCCACACCCCAAAAAGTGCAATGAGTTATCGAACATCATATTTATTCAATGCATGTTTGAAGTAGAATGAATATCAACAATTTATCATGTACCCCTTCCATTTCGATCATCACAGACATGGCCAAAAAAAAAGGACCTACCGACATCCCCGACAAGCTTGTGAGAGCTTGTAGAGAAAGTTCTATCTTGATACCATTCCCAACCAGGTTATGATTGGTGGCCAAGAGGTGGAAGTCATTCTAGAGACACAAATTTTGGGGAAAGGTCAATGGAAGACCTTTTACTACTATTAATGAATCGAGCAAATTGAGCAATGCAAGATGTTTGTCACCAAATTGGGAAGTATAGGTTTCCTTGCATGAATAGAATAAGGGATTCATAACTTCATATGGTTACACCATCATTAAATCAAGACACAAATACAATTGCACAAGCATAAATAAATATATGTGTGTGTGTGTGTGTGCGTGCGTGCATGCGTGCGTGCGTGCGTGCGTGTGTGTGTGTGTGTGTGTGTGTGTGTGTGTGTGTGAGAGAGAGAGAGAGAGAGAGAGAGATGACATCCTATTGAGGGTCAAAATGGATAGACCCTCCACATGGGTTTAGTGTTACTTATAGCTTTTACATGTATGCTAAATATTATCATCATGTGCAAAATCCTCACCAAGAGGGGGATTTGCATTATGCCAACGTATTGGCCTTTCTTGATCAATCAAAATGTTTGACTTTTTTTTATCGCTAGTTCTGTAATTGGACACTTGAGTGTCCTTAGACACTAAAAGTGTCCTGTTTTTCTACCAAGTTTTGGCATTTTATTTGTCAAGCTAGAAAGAAGTTTTTAACACCTTGCTTCTATCATAGATTGGTTATGAGGGAAAGAAAACACTAGATTTTTCTTCATATCAAAATACAATCTGTATAGAGAGAATTTTGGTAAGTTCTAAAACATAAATTTTAGTGAAATTTCAAGCTGTTTTGCCAAAAATAATAATAAAATGATTATATCTTTTTGTAGAGATGGCCTTTTTTATGTTTATAAAAGCCAAGTGTTAGCACTTAGTGTTACAAAACAACGGAACGCACTTCAAAGATAAGTTTTCAAGTCACATGCAAGCTATAGACATAATTTCATACTTGAATACGTGCTGAATAATAGCATAATTTTGGTCTTCTAAAGGTCCCCTTATGAAATTGGTACTATTCTAGTGCAATTTGACAACTACAAATGACTTTATATGTTTAAACCAAGAAACCATGTAGTTTTTGGGCTCCCTAACTCAATTAAATCTCGTTGCTTGAACTCTATCTTGAATTCTTTATCGTGCAAAAAATCTTGAAAATATTGAGTTCTCCATAATAACATTGAAACCAAGGTTTTAGGCACCTAGTGTATGTACCATGTACTTTGATACATTTATTTGATCTACATGGAAAGTTTGATATTATTTGAGGTTTTGAATGCTCATGTATCAAGAATGAAAATATGAAAGTTTTCTCCTATACAATTTTGAATATTTAAAATGATCCAATAATTGTTTCATACCAAAGCCCTTCTACTTGCCACCTTGAGTGCTCAATGGCAAGAGCAAGCAATGTATCGCTTTCTAAAACTCACAAATACATCAAAAACATATTTTTCTTTGTATACAACGATATGTTTGAAATAACCATATCAAACACATGGAACTTTCCATTATTTTATATACTCCAAAGTCAATTTTTTTACACATGAAACTTTCAACTATCTATTAAAAAATTGTGGAAGAGTCACCTGAAATTTCTACAAGGTCGCTTCAATTTTTCTTGAGCTTATAAAGGCGATTTCTTCAAAGCGTCAATCACAGTCTTACGAGGGTCAACTTGATGAGTATAATTCTTGATCATGATAGATTCTAAAATGCAAGGTTATATTTTTGAAAGACCCTCTAGCTAACATATTTAAGCATATCAATTGGGTTTTCTTAAATAAATTGTCTAACTCAAGTAGCATATAATTTAAATTTGTTAAAAAAGAACCCTTTAAGTGTCCTATTTTGGTACCAAACTAGTGTTAATAAAAAACATAGACCCAAGATGAGTCCTTCCTAGAATAAGCGTTGTCTTTCCCTATTCATCCTATAGAAGCATACATCATCACAAAAAACTATTAGAAACATGTATGTCCTCTAGAGATTTTTGGCCTCTTATAATAACCTCATGACATTTTTCTTTACCAAAATTAGCTTGCATGGTATATTTAGCTCAAAATCATGCAACCTAGTCCTCCTTAAAAGCAAACATTTAGATGTCACAAATTTCACATATGAAGATAGATTCCTAATGATGAAAATGACTTCATGAAAAATTAAAAACTCGCATTTGATTTAAGAAAGCACTCAATTGATTTCATGAATAAACGACTTTTTAAATATATTATAATTATGGTACGCATAAACTTCATTAAAGGCTTGTCATAAAGAGCATAATTGGTGAAATTGCCTCTCCATTGAAATCATAGTGGTCCTTGACTATGTTTGAAGGTATTTGAATCTCTATAAAAGTCTCATGGCATCTCCAAGCTTTGACATTACCACTCTTGTTAATTATGTTTCTTGCATTACTAGGCATTTAAAAAGGTATCAATGTTACTTGCTTGATGATTTTTGACAAATAGTCACACTTGATAAATGCCAACTATGCTATAAATGGTCATACCGACAATAACACCAATGCTAATAGCAAAAATGTCACTAGCTAGCTCCTACATTTTAAAATGGATCAATGACAAAATGCTTCTCAAAAAAAGTAGGCTTCCATTGCTTCGAAAACACATGGTGCAAATCATGTCCTTTTGTTCAATCATTGGGTAAGACTTCTTGTTGTTGTGGATAAGAGTCATGCAAATGGAAAAAAAAGTTATCAAATGACACCATTTAGCCCCATGTTCTTGCTAGCTCGTTTTGAGCTCGTGCCGGAACAGGGAGAGAGAGAGAGAGAGAGAGAGAGAGAGAGAGAGAGCATATGTATAGACCTCACTAGTTGTATAGACCTCACATAACACTATTCCCCCCCCCCAACTCCCCTTCCCTCCCCCCGCTTTTAAACTATCGTGTTGTTTTTCATTTTCTCCCAAGCACGCGCGCGCGCACACACACACACAACACATGGATACACAAAAATCAATACTAGTAGATTTACACACACACACACACACACACACACACAAACACCAAAGAAACATGCATAGAGACCAAAAATATTTTTTCTATAGAGAATTTTAGAAAATTACTTTTAGAATTTTTCAGAATTAGAGATTTTTTTCATTTCCCCTTTACTATTTGAGTACTTGTTGATAAATTAGTTTTGATTTAGTACGCACACACATGTAATTACACAAAAAAAGAAACATGCATAAAGACTAAAAAATACAATTTTATCTCTTTTTTGATGGATTTGAGCTATTATTTGTAAATTTGTGCAATAATTATGATTGTACTGCCCTGACGTATTTACGATACTGATTTTTATAAAAATAATTCCCATAAAAATCCCATTTGGTCCCGTTTTTGCTCTGGGTGGTCATTTTTAAATCCAACAGAGACTAAAATTAATATTTCTATATTTAGGTCATCCTAAAAAGCACATTTCTTTTCAAAATCGTCAAAAAGCACAAAAAGCTAAAAATAGCGTAAAAAGAAAAATATATATATATATATAAATTGAATCATAGGTTCCCCTTGTCCACTGGAATAAGAAAGCGGACTCGCTTTTCACTAAAAAGCACTAAAAATCATGAAAAGCTAAAAATAGCATGAAAAGCATTCGAAAAGCATATTTTTACAAAATTGAACCATAGCTTCCCTGGAACACTTAGGTTAAGAATCCGACCCTGCTTTTTGCAAAAGAAGCACCTAAAAGCATAAAAAGCATGAAAAAGATAAAAATAACGATTTTTTTCAAAACTGAACCAAACGTCCGTCTGACGTACTAGAACATGGAAATGACCTTGCTTTTTACTTTAGAACCTTACAATACTATCAATCAAGCATCTTAAATCAAAATTTGACATAATACATATTGAAAGCTAATTTTCTTATTTTTAAAAGAGCCCAAAAATTGGGGGTCTTACACTTGCATGCGAAGGGTTCAAAAGAAAAATCCCATTGTATGACGTATGTACTTCAGATACTACAAATGCAATACTACAAATCTCATTGTATGACGTATGTACTTTAGATATGGAAAATGCAATACCACAAAGCACGAAAGCAATTTCTTACTCTCAAGGTAAACATATTGGAAAGGGTCCTTCACTATAGAGGTTCAAGGAAAGAGTTTCCTCTAGTCCAACACAAGTGATAAGAGTAGTAAATGAAGCTACATTTGGAACACCCATGTATAAGGCTCGTACCCCACTTGAAAGAGACAAAGAAACCATTTGGTAAAAGTGAGGGCCATCGATTTGATTGATGTTGAGGATAAATCAACACATATACCAAAATACAATGCAAAAACACGAGACTGCACAACACATGGAAGGCCAAGGAAGATCATTTTCACGGAAGATTCAGGGGTAGTAGATGGGAGTGAGAATTCCAAAGAGAAGACGAAGTTTTGTGTTTTGGAAAAAGGTCAATGAAGCTATGTGGGCAATCAGAAGAACCCCTATCGGTAGTCGTGTGACATGCAGTGGCACCCCCAACAGTGGAAAAAGATGTGGAAAAAGTATTGTGGCATGTAGTAAAGGGACTCCTCCACTATCCTTTTGAGAGGTATAGAAAACATCCAAATGGGCTACCCAGACAATGGTTTTGGATTTTTCCTAGACATGTTACTCATTGCTATGTGGTGGATCATAATATAGAACCAAGGACAACTCCACCTCCAACAACTTGGCCGGTTGATCTAGGAACAAATTTCACAAATAAAGAAGTTGAGGTACTACTTGAAGGAGGATTTCAAGTGTGCTAGAAGAGACTGAGAGAGTGGAACAACCATGCGAACTCCTCTTACGAGGTGGAGGTGATTCCTCTTCTGCTTCAACAAAAGGAAGTAGGAATGGTTCAATACTAAGAAATGGCATAAGAGTCAAATATTGGACTTCCATTTCAGAGGAGACAACTAAGAAAATAAGTATCGCTCTTTGTTTAAAGGCTAAGGTGACTGAAGATAAATGCATTCTAGACAAAGCACATGAAGTCTTCAAGGTTGAGCATCACATAGTAGATGGACATGTGTGGGTGTATGAGGTGCAGATCAAGGATGAACCCTATTTCACATGCTTGATTTCACCCATAGGGAGTCCAAGAAAAAATCTTATTTGGCTTGCAAGCACTTCTACTTTATTTTCTTGAGAGTTCTTGTATTGAGCCAAATTGAAAACATGTTCATACACCAACCCATGCTAAGCAAAGTACATGTCTTTAATGCTCTTATCCATGAACACACATATCCAAACTTCGAGTGAACCCCAAGATTGTACAATTTTGTGACAAATTTTTTGCCATGTATTGTAGCTAGCAAAGTTGATATAGATTGGGTAGGAATTGGACATTTGGCAAAGATGTTTTGGATTACCTTGGGTTATACAACTTTTAATCTCTCTTTTTGTTAGCACTAATATTGATGTAAATTAAATTAGGTGTATACTTCTCCTTGTGTGTGTGTGTGTGTGTGTGTGTGTGTGTGTGTGTGTGTGTGTGTGTGTGTGTGTGTGTGTGTGTGTGTGTGTGTGTGTGTGTGTGAGAGAGAGAGAGAGAGAGAGAGAGAGAGAGGCAGACGGGTTAGGGGATAGAGAGATAGAGAGGGAGAGAGATAGAGAGAAAGAGAGGGTCAAGGGAGAGAAAAAAAGAGCAAAAGAAATGGTGACAATGATGTGGGATCAACGTGTGTTTACCAAGGAAAAAATTTTAAGAGAGAGATTTTATTATTGTCCTCGAAGGTCAAATATGACTTATGGTACCAAAGTTACATGTGATGTAGTATGTGTATAGCTGATAAATACCTCTCGATGCTCCAAAATTGTGGTAATGAGAGTCGCAATGGAGAGCCCACACTGTGGCTGGGAGAGGAAAGTGTATAGGTCTAAGTCATGGCTAAAAATGTGAGAGAAGCAAGTTTGGATGTGACCAGAAGCTAAGCACTCTAGTAGTGTGTGGTACTTAGACACTCAAACTTGCAGTGAGCATAATGTGCACTGTTAATTCGACTCTTCTCCATTTCCCCAATGCCCTTTGCATCAAAGGGAATGGGAGCTAAGCCGGGTGGCTACAATAGTGTGTATCGCAGACAAGGGGATACGCTCAAGCATGTAAGTGTGAGTATGGTTTCCTCTTTCAGCAAAGAACATGGTTTTGTAGTTGGGGGCAATATGGGTGGTGTAATGTATGAAGCGTGACCCTCCGAATTTCTTCCAAGCCGTAATACATTGGCATTGTAGAAAAGCTTCATTCACTTGGGAGTCAGTTGAAGCATCTGAAGGAGTATGAGCGGAAGTGCGACGCGAGAGAGAGTGCGAGAAGAAGAGCACGACGATATGGTGAACTCGCTCTACTGTAATGTGTAGAGCATAGTGAGTTCTTATTAGGTTTTTACAAAAGAATATGTGTACATACATGGCGGCCCGCCCACTTACCTGGGCGACCACATTGGGCTTTATACCCCAACAACCTCCCACTTAAAGTCCAATGTGGTACTTTAAGTGTGAGAGAAGCTACTATACAAGCTAATATACAAGAGATGTAGAGAAGTGATGTGCTACCCTACACCTAACTGCTTGCAAAAATATGCAAAGCTCTCTGAGGGAAGTTCTTTTGTAAGTAGATCAGCGGGATTTTCTGTGGTGTGAACTTTGACAAGCTGAAGTTGCTTATCCTTGAGAATTTCCCTAATGAAATGATACTTCACATCCACATGCTTTGTCTTTGAGTGATAAACTGGATTGCGAGCCAATTGTATAGCACTTTGACTATCACAATATAACACAGGCATCTCTTCTTTGATTCCCAAATCTGTTACTAGTCGATTAAGCCAAATTGATTCTTTGCATGCCTTTGATGCTGCAACATATTCAGCCTCTGTAGTAGACTGAGTAACACAATCTTGTAATCTAGAACGCCATGATACTGCTCCACCAGCCAATGTAAAGACATACCCTGACTTAGACCTTCGGTTGTCTAAGTCACCTGCATAATTTGAGTCTCTAAAACCCTTTACACTTAGATCCTGGCTCCCATAGCATATACGGATACTCTTTGTAGCTTTCAGGTATCTCAATATTCCTTTCACTGCCTCCCAATGTTTCTTGCATGGGTTTGACATGTATCGACTTACTACTCCCACTACAAATGCAATGTCTGGGCGAGTAGCAATCATTGCATACATCAAACTACCCACTGCAGACCCATATGGAATCTTATCCATTTCAGCCTGTTCTTCCTCAGACACAGGACAATCTTGTTTGCTAAGTTTCACATATGGTGGCAATGGAACACTCAATGCCTTTTCCTTCTCCATATTGAAACGTTGCAAAACCTTGTCAATATACTCAGTTTGAGATAACCAAATCAACTTCTTTGATCTGTCTCTCTCAATGCGCATACCAAGTATATGACTTACCTCACCCATGTCTTTCATGTCAAATGATTTTGCCATCTTTGACTTCAAAGCTGAAATTTCTTCCAAGTGCTTGCCAACAATCAACATGTCATCCACATACAAAATAAGGATCAGCCAACTACCATCCTTAGCCTTCTTTGTATATAGACAGTGATCGAACTCACTACGTTTGTAGCCTTGAGAAAGCATAAACTTGTGGAACTTATGGTACCATGCCCTCGGTGATTGTTTTAAGCCATAAAGACTCTTTAACAACTGGCATACCAAATCTTCCTTGCCTTTCTCAACAAACCCTTTTGGCTGCTGCATGTAAATTTCCACATCTAAATCACCATGCAAGAACGTTGTCTTGACATCCATTTGGTTCAACACCAAATCTAATATGGCAACCAATGCAAGAAAGCATCTCAATGTAGTCATCTTGACCACCGGAGAGAAGAATTCATCAAAGTCAATGCCTTGTTCTTGCTTAAAGCCCTTGGCAACAAGCCTTGCTTTGTACTTTGGCTGACTATCATGAGCGGTGATCTTATACCTGTAAACCCATTTACAAGGTAGAGCCTTTTTGCCCTGTGGTAATTTAACTAGCTTCCATGTCTGGTTTTTATGCAGAGCTATCATCTCTGACTGCATGGCCAATTGCCAATTCCCGGAGTCCTTCATTTGCATTGCTTCCTTGTAACATGAAGGCTCATTGCAATCAGTCAGTTTGACATAGTTCATAGATGGAACAAACCTATCAAGAGGTCGCGTGATACGTTCAGATCGCACAATAGGTGGCTCAGGCTCAGCCACAACCTGTGGTTCCACTCTATCCTGTCCTTGCTCCTCTTGAGCCCTGACATTTTGTCTTGCACGTGCAGGTCCATCTTCTTGGAAGACAACTCTTCTAATCTTCTCAGCCCTCTCTGGTTTAGAATGATATTTGGCTTCATTAAAGTGAACATCATTACTGCGAGCCAGTTGTATAGCACTTTGACTATCACAATATAACACAGGCATCTCTTCTTTGATTCCCAAGTCTGTTACTAGTCGATTAAGCCAAATTGATTCTTTGCATGCCTCTGATGCTGCAACATATTCAGCCTCTGTAGTAGACTGAGTAACACAATCTTGTAATCTAGAACGCCATGATACTGCTCCACCAGCCAATGTAAAGACATACCCTGACGTAGATCTTCGGTTGTCTAAGTCACCTGCATAATCTGAGTCTGTAAAACCCTTTACACTTAGCTCCTGACTCCCATAGCATATACGCATACTCTTTGTAGCTTTCAAGTATCTCAATATTCCTTTCACTGCCTCCCAATGTTTCTTGCCTGGGTTTGACATGTATCGACTTACTACTCCCACTACAAATGCAATGTCTGGGCGAGTAGCAATCATTGCATACATCAAACTACCCACTGCAGACGCATATGGAATCTTATCCATTTCAGCATGTTCTTCCTTAGACACAAGACAATCTTGTTTGCTAAGTTTCACATATGGTGGCAATGGAACACTCAATGCCTTTCCCTTCTCCATATTGAAACGTTGCAAAACCTTGTCAATATACTCTGTTTGAGATAACCAAATCAACTTCTTTGATCTATCTCTCTCTGCGCATACCAAGTATATGACTTGCCTCACCCATGTCTTTCATGTCAAACGATTTTGCCATCTTTGACTTCAAAGCTGAAATTTCTTCCAAGTGCTTGCCAACAATCAACATGTCATCCACATACAAAATAAGGATCAGCCAACTACCATCCTTAGCCTTCTTTGTATATAGACAGTGATCGAACTCACTACGTTTGTAGCCTTGAGAAAGCATAAACTTGTGGAATTTATGGTACCATGCCCTCGGTGATTGTTTTAAGCCATAAAGACTCTTTAACAACTGGCATACCCAATCTTCCTTGCCTTTCTCAACAAACTCTTCTGGCTGCTGCATGTAAATTTCCACATCTAAATCACTGCAAGAACGCTGTCTTGACATCCATTTGGTGCAACACCAAATCTAATATGGCAACCAATGCAAGAAAGCATCTCAATGTAGTCATCTTGACCACCGGAGAGAAGACTTCATCAAAGTCAATGCCTTGTTCTTGCTTAAAGCCCTTGGCAACAAGCCTTGCTTTGTACTTTGGCTAACTATCATGAGCGGTGATCTTATACCTGTAAACCCATTTACAAGGTAGAGCCTTTTTGCCCTGTGGTAATTTAACTAGCTTCCATGTCTTGTATTTATGCAGAGCTGTCATCTCTGACTGCATGGCCAATTGCCAATTCCCGGAGTCCTTCATTTGCATTTCTTCCTTGTAACATGAAGGCTCATTGCAATCAGTCAACATGACATAGTTCATAGATGGAACAAACCTATCAGGAGGTCGCGTGATACGTCCAGATCTACGCACAATAGGTGGCTCAGGCTCGGCCACAACCTGTGGTTCCACTCTATCCTGTCCTTGCTCCTCTTGAGCCCTGACATTTTGTCTTGCACGTGCAGGTTCATCTTCTTGGAAGACAACTCTTCTAATCTTCTCAACCCTCTCTGGTTTAGAATGATATTTGGATTCATTAAAGTGAACATCATTGCTGCGGACTATTTTTCTGGATTCGGGATCCCAAAGCATGTACCCCATCTCACCAGAATTACCATAGCCTAGAAAGATGCACTTTCTACTCTTTGGCTCAAGTTTGTTCCTAAATTCCTTTGGAACATGAGTATATGCCTCATAGCCAAAGACTCTGAGATGCTTGTATGAGGGCATTTTGTCTAACCATACCATCTCTGCCCCACTGAATCCTTCTGCAAAACCTTGCTAGGAGATCTATTTATAAGATGAACAGCTATTGATACAGCTTCAGCCCAAAACCCATTTGGCAGTTGTACATTAGACAACATACTTCTGACCTTCTCTTGTATGGTCCTATTCATCCTCTCAGCAACACCATTTTGAGGAGGATTGTAAGGAGCAGTAAGTTCACGTTTTATACCTTTTGACTCACAAAAGTCCTGAAAGGCCTTTGAAACATACTCTCCACCATTGTCAGTGCGTAAGCATTTAAGCTTCTTGCCACTCTGATTCTCCACAAGTGTCACAAACGTTTTGAAAACACTAAATGCTTCATCCTTGTGCTTGAGAAAGTAAACCCATACTTTCCTCGAGTAATCATCTATAAATGTCATAAAGTAAGAAGCTCCCCCTAGAGATAGGTTAGGCATAGGTCCACACAAATCACTATGAACCAGTGCCAACTGTGTATCTCTTCTACTACTTCTATGCTTAATGGGCTGTTGTGTTTGCTTACCATTTAGACAATGTTCACAGAATTCAAAATCATTAAACGACAAGCCAAGCAAATAACCAGAACGAGACAAGATTTCCATTCCCTTCTTGGACATATGTCCTAATCGGCTATGCCACAAAGAAACGTTCGGCTGCTCAGTTACATTGATTACATTTTTAGAGACATTTGATACATAAATCATGTATAGTCCTCCAGACTTTACTCCATGTGCTATTCTCATAGAATCCTTGGATATCTTCCACATGTTCTATCCAAAAGTGGTGACGTAGCCAGCATGATCAAGTAAACCTGTGCTGATCAAGCTCTTTGTAATTGCGGAAACATGTCTCACATTTTTCAGCGTTGTCAGGAGTTTTTTTGATCAAGGGATTGCGCATATGTATATACACATGCATGGTGCATCAAATAAAGAATTGCCCATTTTTCAGACCCAGGTGGTTACGTGGGGCCCACGTGTGTACAGGTAGGACAGGGTGTACATAGTGCAGCGATTTTCACTATTATCAGTACTAGTGTGTTTTTTCTACAATAAGGAGGAGTTGGTAGCGCGTAAAACTTCTCGAGGAAGCTATCTGCGGGCCGACGACATGAGGTCAGCAGGTGCGTCAGATGGCATCTAGTGGCGTCAGGAGGGCGAACGGGGTCAATATTTGCACGTGGATGAATACAGACACAAAGTGGTGTTTTCTTGTGAGAGTTATGCAGAATGGTCATCATTAGGACCACTTTTTGGGGCCACTTCACTTGGTTGCAAGACGGATTATTGAAAAGAAATGAGTGCCAGGTGTGCGCATGGATGCAGCAGGGTGACAACTATGCACTGCGAGGTCAGTTTTTGGCCTATTCGGAGTCCGTTTGAGGTCATCTAAAAGGCCAAGGGTGCCCAAGTAATAAAGCTAAGTGTGGGAACTGAAAAAACAGAGAGAAGACCAGAAAAAACGTGGAGAAGAGAGGAGGAACAGCCGCAAGTGTGTTTTTTGGGTTTTTGGACACTGTTTTGGCCGTAAACTGCTCATCCGAGGTCGGATTTGAGCACTTTGACATTGTAGACTGGGGTTTTGGGCCGTTCCAGACGCGATGGCACTGTCCATTTTGCCAAATTCCTCACTCTTTTCCTGCTGTTTTTCTATGTAAGTTTCTCCTATGAGCGAAGTTTCTGCTCTAGTTTGTGATTGTATCTGGCTTATTTTACCTATATTGTGTGAGCTATTTGCCCCATTGGTGTTGGCCCAAGCTCAATTGTATCTAAACATCAGAAATTCTCCTCTTTTGAGCTGAGTTTTTTGGGTGTGTGTGTGTGTGTGTCTGTGTGGAGTGGGAAAGTGGATAGTCTCTCTCCTCTCACTCCAGAGGTGTGTTCCCTGTCTCGGCCAGGTGTGTTGTCTAAGCCGACTGGTGCCCCATAGTGTGTGTGTGTGTGTGTGTGTGTGTGTGTGTGTGTGTGTGTGTGTGTGTGTGTGTGTGTGTGTGTGT
This sequence comes from Adiantum capillus-veneris, assembly GCF_014529385.1. Lineage (NCBI taxonomy): Eukaryota > Viridiplantae > Streptophyta > Polypodiopsida > Polypodiales > Pteridaceae > Adiantum > Adiantum capillus-veneris. Next base: position 8,972,832 of record NC_140958.1, read on the forward strand.
GTGTGTGTGTGTGTGTGTGTGTGTGTGTGTGTGTGTGTGTGTGTGTGTATCTTCCCAAGAGTGTGTGTCGGGTCGTTATAGAGGCGTTGTGTGTGTTTTCATCCCGCTCATAGCGTGAAAGAAGAGCCATTCTGAAACTTCAATTGAACATCTCCAACACCTAAGATCTCACATGTCTGCCCATTGCCTAGCCGAACATGATCTTTAATGGTCACATAAGAGGTAAACCACTCCTTGTTTGGAGACACATGAAGTGATGCCCCTAAGTCTATAATCCAGTCACTCAGTGCATTTCCATCAGATGTTGTAAGAAGAGCTGACTCCATTGTATTCTTCAAGAAGTAGATGTCTCCTGACACTAGACTGTCATCCTCTGCAACAGTGTTTGTCACATTTATTTCTTGAATCTTCATTGAGGACTTGTTCTTCTCACCATGGTCTTCAGCTTTCTCTTTTCCTTTTTCTGCTTTCCATTCTCTGCAGTCTCTTTTCATGTGACCCTTCTTGCCACAATGGTAGCATTCTATGTCACTCTTGCCTTTAGCACTGCGGGACTTTCTACGAGACTAATTCCTCTTTCCACCTTTGTCCTTTTCTTTGGTCCTTCCCCTGACAACTAAGGTTGTTCCTTTGCCTTTGTCCATTGTCTTTCTGTTGGTTTCTTCAGTAAGCAGACTGCCTTCTACACTTGCTATGGTCAAACCATCTGGAGGTGCAGAATTACTCAAAGCTGTGCGAAAAGTTTTCCAACTTTCCGACAATGTGATCAACAGGAACATAGCTCTAACAGGTTCATCAAACTTGACACCTTGAGCTGACAATTGATTGTAGATGGTGTTGAATTCATTCAGATGATTGGACATAGGGGTCCCTTCTTTCATCTTCAAGTCAACAAGCTTCTTAAGCCAGTATACCTGTGAAGCTGCACTCTGCTTCTCATAAAGATCACTCAGCTTTGTCCATGCTTGATAAGCTGACATCTCGTCTGCTACATTGAAGTAAACGCTTTCTGCCAAAGTCAGCATAATGGTAGAAAGTGCCAATTCATCCATTTCGCTCCATTCATCTTCGTCCATATCTTCTGGTTTTATCCCCTTGAGCTTTATAGGTTTTATCTGCTTCTTTAGTACCAACACGTGCCAAATCTGCTTCTTCCACAATGGGAAATTGGTTCCATCCAGCTTCTTGATATTGTAAAGAGCAGTGTCCTGTGATCTAGCCATAACTACGCTTCACAGTAGTTTACTTTCCTGGGAAAAATTCGGCAGAGTTTTCCCTGTAAACTGTCCTCTGAACCAATATCAACCTGTCAAATGAACCAAGAAAGCTTCAGATTCTGTAGAAATTTCGGCAGAGTCTCCTTTGTAAAATGGCTCTGGTGTACTCAAAAACAGACCAAAAACAGCTCAAAAAACCACTGTCTCTCTAACACTGTAAGCTGTGGGTGTCCTGCACCTGTACTGTCTCTCACTGTCCTGTAAGCATAGACTGTGACAATGCCTCAACGGCAGTAAAGCAAAGATGCAATCCCAACTATCTAACTCACAGTCAATACATCCTAGCTGCCTATCTAAGGGTGCTCGAGAGATCGCTCCAAGACCTGTATCACCAAAAGGATCTCAACATTCGAGAATCCCCCAGCTCAATAAAACCTCACTCCACCCTCAACAAAGGCTGCAGTAAATCTGACAGTACATAGACTTCCCACAAAGTTATACATCCACAAATTTCCCACTGTATGCTGTAACTGCTGCGGCGGTTGTTTGCTGCGTGACTCACAGCCAGCAAACCCTCAACAGACATACATAATCTCTGACAATGCATCCCCTGTGGAAGTACCTGCAATGTCAGGATGAAATCTGGAATATCAAGCAACAAACACAAGCTACCTGATAAACTAGTGGATGTCGCCTACAGTCTGTGTGTAGGTGCGCCCGTGTCGTATGTGACACGCCTCCAAGAACTGTGAGCCGTGCTTCGTTGTGTAGGCAGCCACAAATCAACACTCTAGAAGTGCAGATATCATCAACACTTGCAGTCGTAGATCGAAACCCCAAATTTGCAGAATCGGATCTGCACCCGCCAAGACCACGTAGTCGAAAATGGCCTACATAGATCTTTGTCGAAGCCGAACGGTGGCCGAGATGACCTCAGAATGAAATTCTGAGAACACCAAGCCCTTTGGGCACACCCACAAGAATTGGGGCCGTGTCTTCGCCTGTCGAATCTCACTCCAATCTGAGCAGGTGACTCTGGCTACCTGTAAATGCTGCCCCGAGCCTCGATCTGAGCTCTAATACCAGTTGAAGGAGTACGAGCGGAAGTGCGATGCGAGAGAGAGTGCGAGAAGAAGAGCACGACGATATGGTGAACTCGCTCTACTGTAATGTGCAGAGCATAGTGAGTTCTTATTAGGTTTTTACAAAAGAATATGTGTACATACCTGGCTTCCCGCCCACTTACCTGGGTGACCACATTGGGCTTTATACCCCAACAACATCATTTAGCAAGTGTAATGCATCCCATCTCCCAAACAGATATATATGTCTTGCATCCATCCCATGCTCAAGATCTTGCTTTTATGCATCTTTTGAACTTTTTTGTTTGCTTCCCATACAATTGTACAAAGTTTATGTGAGGGTTTTGACGCATCTTTATCATGTACTCCACAACCCTACCCATGCCCATAACCTCAATTGGAAGAGATCCCGACTCAAGAAGTAGGAGCATATATGGTGTTTGTGTCTTAACTTGGAGAAAGTTTGTAAGAAAATACTTTTGGACATTCTCAAAATCTTTCCAAGTAGACTTTTAGATGCTCCCACCCCACACTTCGACTCCATAAAGAAGAACCGGTGTCACCAATGTATCAAAAAGGTACTTCTTGAGAACCCAACACTTTATGTTTCCCACATTACACATGTTCACAAATGCATAATATGCTTTATTTCCCGTTTCCAAACCACGCATAGCACATTCATGCCACTTCTGATTGGACGAAACCTCAAGGCCAAGGTACTTAAAGCTTTCAACAACTTCAAGTGTCTCATTGTTGTACACAATGCATGGCTTCTTCCTATGGTTGGTTTTCACAAGCATAACCTTTGTTTTGAATTCATTCACAATCAGCCCGCTATGCAAGCAAAACTTCTCAAGGACAACCATAAGCTTTTGTCCATCTTCTAAAGTGTGTGCTAGAAGCACTACATCATCCGCATACAGCAAAAACATGATTATTGCATTGCAAATAGTGACCTCTTCAACGCCTTCTTCTTGCATAAAGTCAAGTATCATTTGTTCCAATTGATCAATGCATAAACCAAAGAGAGTTAGTGACAACGGACCTCCTTGTTTAGCTCCAATAGTTCTTACAATTTTTTTTGAAATTTCTCTTCCCATGTGCAATTGACAAATCACCTTCTCATAGATTCAAGAAGCCATAAGCATAAACTCACTTCGCAGTTGGATTTCTTCCCTCCTTCTCCACAAATTATTACTCCGTGGAATCATATCAAAGGCTTTCTTAAAGTCCACAAAACAATAATACAATTGCTTGCCTTTCAATCGACTTTTCTCCATAAGAACACGAAGAGTAACAAGATGATCAATGGTGTTATGGCATCGACAAAAATTTTCTTGTCCTTTTTCACTCTTGTCATTTTGTTCAACCCAATCACTTAATTTCATTTTCATTATGCACCCAAACAACTTTTCCATAAGAGACCCAATCATTATAGTCTGGTAGTTGTTTACATTCTTTACATCCCCTCCTTTATGCAAAGGATAGATTGATACAATCTGGAAGCTTATAGCCCCGGCTCATCGATCACAATATCCACTTGGAAAATAAGAATTATAATATTCTCAATTTATCAAAAGAATAAGTGTTTTTATAATAAAATCTTCCAAAAAATGTCACATGGGTTAGCTTGCTGCTAACATTCTCAAATGTGGAAACACCTTCGGTGAAATAGGTAGCTGGAGCATCCCTTACGAGGCCTCGCTATAGGAAATGTATAGAGTGGTATAGGTGCTTTTGACGCCAAGTTGGTGGTCTATGGTCAGTTTGATAGTTTATGTGCCTCAATTGGTTTATATACAATGTACTTTTGAGAGGCATTGCCCTCTTTTATGCTTTGTGAATGACATACTTGGTCATTTTATCACGTATTTTGGTTCACTAACTAGCATGCTAGGTATGTTAATTAGCATACTAGTTATGCTAACTAGCATGAAAAATTTCATGATCAGCATACCCAAGATGCTAACTAGCATACTAGTTGTGCTAACAAGCATATATAATCAGTGTGTAGTTTAGCATATGAGGTATGCTAAACTACATAGAATGTGTGCTAAGAAGAATAGAAGGTATGCTAACTAGCATGGACTAGGTTTTGCTAGCATACCTTGAACGCTAACAAGAATATTAGGTGTGGTGATTAGCATACCAGTTATGCAATTGAGCATACCCTATATGGTAATTAGCATACTAGGTATTCTAACTAGCATAGAATGTTCGAAGCAGCATGCCCATTATCCTAGTTACCATACTAGGAAAGGTAACTAGCATACTCATTACATCAAAAAACATAATCAACATGCTAGTTTGCATACTAGGAATGCCAACTAGGATAAACATTGTATTAAACAGCATATGCAGCATGCTAGTGAGCATACTAGGTATACTAACTAGCAGAAAGGGTGATAATTAGCATACATATTGTGTTAACCAGCATACTCTGTATACTAGGTAGATTACTAGGCTTGCTAACTAGCATACTCATTATGTTAAACAACATAGCCAACATACTAGGAGTGCTAATATCATAAACCTTGTGTTAAATAGCATACTCAACATGCTAAACAACATACTAGGCATGTTAACTAGCATAACTTATTGTGCTAACCAGCATACTTGTAAGCAGATGCATCAAGTGGCATCCAATGGCATCAGGAGGTCGAATGGGATCAAGACTTGCACGTGGATAAGTGAAGACACAACGGGAGTGTTTTCTTTTGAGGAATTATGCAAAAATGTCATCATGAAAACTATATTTGGGGGCCACTTCACGTGATTTTGGGATGCATTATTGAGAAAAGTTGAGTGCCAAGTGTGCGGATGGATGTAGAAGGGTAACAAAACACACTGCATGGCCATTTTTTCCCAATAGATGTCAAGCATTTGGGAAGAGAGTGTTGAAGCCAAAGCTACGAAAAAACATTATGGCATTCGGTGTGTTTGAAAAGTGGGGGATTGATGCAATAGGCACGTTACCTATCACAAGCAGGAGCAAAAGCTATGTTTTGATTGTAGTGGACTATCTCTCTAGATGGGCAGAGGCTATAGCAGTAAAACAAATCACTGCAAAGGATGTGGCAAAATTTGTGTACAATGAAATATGTTGCAAGTTTGGGGTGCCACTGGAGCTACTTTTGGATAAGGGGCCTGGATTTAGAGCTAAACTATTAGACTTTTTATGCGCGAAGGTGAAGATTAGGCACCAATATACCACTCCTTATTATCCACAATGTAATGGCTTAAATGAAATATTCAATGGTGACTTGGTACAAATTCTTTTGAAAGTGATAGAGCGACAAGGAAAGAATTGGGATTTGGAATTTCCTAGTGCATTATAGGCTTATTGTACTTCGGTAAAGACAGGTATAGGGTTTACTCCATTTCATTTGGTATATGGAAAGGAAGCACTATTGCCTATGTAAGTAGAGTTGCCTATGGTCAAGATGTTAGAGAAGTTTCTTGGGCAGTCCAGTGATGCATTCAAGAGAGGCTCTTACAATTACAAGAGGTTCAGGTGGATAGAATGAGTGCATTGGAACGTTATGGACAGATGCAAGATAAGGCTTTAGCAAAGATAAATGAAAAGGTCAAAAGTAAGGGTATCAAGAAGCATGACTTGGTTTTGCGCTACAACAGTAAGTTGGACAAGACATTCCAAAAGAACTTTCAAGTTAAGTGGGAAGGCCCTTTCAAGGTCGTTGAGTGTTTTTCGAATGGTACATATCAGCTGGCTAACCTCGATGGGATTCTACATAAGTCAAGGGTAAATGGATTGCATCTTAAATTATATCATGCTAGATTAATGATGGTGGAGCAAGATGAGCTATCTGCAGAACAAGTAATTTCTGTAAGGGATGAGGAGACCTGTGACGTGGCGAGTCTCATATCTCTTTTTGCACTATTGCTGATCATGAATGATCTAGCAGGCTAGGGGATGGGAAAATTATGTTAGCAATTTTTTGGAAGAAGTGATTGCACATATGTACATACACATGCACGGTGCATCGAATAAAGGATTGCCCATTTTCTAGAGCCATGTGGTTATGTGGGGCCCACATGTGTACATGTAGGACAGTATGTACATAGAACATCGATTTTCATCTTCAGCAGTATTAGTGTGTTTTTCTATGATAATGAGGATTTGGTGGAGTGTAAAACTTATCGAGGAAGCTATCAGTGGGATCACACCATGAGGTAAGCAGGTGCATCAAGTGGCATCCAATGGCATCACGAGGTCGAATGGGATCAAGACTTGCACGTGGATAAGTGAGGACACAACGGGAGTGTTTTATTTTGAGGAATTATGCAAAAATGTCATCATGAAGACTATATTTGGGGGCCACTTCACGTGATTGTGGGATGCATTATTGAGAAAAGTTGAGTGCCAAGTGTGCGGATGGATGTAGAAGGGTAACAAAACACACTGCATGGCCATTTTTTCCCAATAGATGTCAAGCATTTGGGAAGAGAGTGTTGAAGCCAAAGCTACGAAAAAACATTATGGCATTCGGTGTGTTTGAAAAGTGGGGGATTGATGCAATAGGCACGTTACCTATCACAAGCAGGAGCAAAAGCTATGTTTTGATTGTAGTGGACTATCTCTCTAGATGGGCAGAGGCTATAGCAGTAAAACAAATCACTGCAAAGGATGTGGCAAAATTTGTGTACAATGAAATATGTTGCAAGTTTGGGGTGCCACTGGAGCTACTTTTGGATAAGGGGCCAGGATTTAGAGCTAAACTATTAGACTTTTTATGCGCGAAGGTGAAGATTAGGCACCAATATACCACTCCTTATTATCCACAATGTAATGGCTTAAATGAAATATTCAATGGTGACTTGGTACAAATTCTTTTGAAAGTGATAGAGCGACAAGGAAAGAATTGGGATTTGGAATTTCCTAGTGCATTATAGGCTTATTGTACTTCGGTAAAGACAGGTATAGGGTTTACTCCATTTCATTTGGTATATGGAAAGGAAGCACTATTGCCTATGTAAGTAGAGTTGCCTATGGTCAAGATGTTAGAGAAGTTTCTTGGGCAGTCCAGTGATGCATTCAAGAGAGGCTCTTACAATTACAAGAGGTTCAGGTGGATAGAATGAGTGCATTGGAACGTTATGGACAGATGCAAGATAAGGCTTTAGCAAAGATAAATGAAAAGGTCAAAAGTAAGGGTATCAAGAAGCATGACTTGGTTTTGCGCTACAACAGTAAGTTGGACAAGACATTCCAAAAGAACTTTCAAGTTAAGTGGGAAGGCCCTTTCAAGGTCGTTGAGTGTTTTCCGAATGGTACATATCAGCTGGCTAACCTCGATGGGATTCTACATAAGTCAAGGGTAAATGGATTGCATCTTAAATTATATCATGCTAGATTAATGATGGTGGAGCAAGATGAGCTATCTGCAGAACAAGTAATGTCTGTAAGGGATGAGGAGACCTGTGACGTGGCGAGTCTCATATCTCTTTTTGCACTATTGCTGATCATGAATGATCTAGCAGGCTAGGGGATGGGAAAATTATGTTAGCAATTTTTTGGAAGAAGTGATTGCACATATGTACATACACATGCACGGTGCATCGAATAAAGGATTGCCCATTTTCTAGAGCCATGTGGTTATGTGGGGCCCACATGTGTACATGTAGGACAGTATGTACATAGTACATCGATTTTCATCTTCAGCAGTATTAGTGTGTTTTTCTATGATAATGAGGATTTGGTGGAGTGTAAAACTTATCGAGGAAGCTATCAGTGGGATCACACCATGAGGTAAGCAGGTGCATCAAGTGGCATCCAATGGCATCACGAGGTCGAATGGGATCAAGACTTGCACGTGGATAAGTGAGGACACAACGGGAGTGTTTTATTTTGAGGAATTATGCAAAAATGTCATCATGAAGACTATATTTGGGGGCCACTTCACGTGATTGTGGGATGCATTATTGAGAAAAGTTGAGTGCCAAGTGTGCGGATGGATGTAGAAGGGTAACAAAACACACTGCATGGCCATTTTTTCCCAATAGATGTCAAGCATTTGGGAAGAGAGTGTTGAAGCCAAAGCTACGAAAAAACATTATGGCATTCGGTGTGTTTGAAAAGTGGGGGATTGATGCAATAGGCACGTTACCTATCACAAGCAGGAGCAAAAGCTATGTTTTGATTGTAGTGGACTATCTCTCTAGATGGGCAGAGGCTATAGCAGTAAAACAAATCACTGCAAAGGATGTGGCAAAATTTGTGTACAATGAAATATGTTGCAAGTTTGGGGTGCCACTGGAGCTACTTTTGGATAAGGGGCCAGGATTTAGAGCTAAACTATTAGACTTTTTATGCGCGAAGGTGAAGATTAGGCACCAATATACCACTCCTTATTATCCACAATGTAATGGCTTAAATGAAATATTCAATGGTGACTTGGTACAAATTCTTTTGAAAGTGATAGAGCGACAAGGAAAGAATTGGGATTTGGAATTTCCTAGTGCATTATAGGCTTATTGTACTTCGGTAAAGACAGGTATAGGGTTTACTCCATTTCATTTGGTATATGGAAAGGAAGCACTATTGCCTATGTAAGTAGAGTTGCCTATGGTCAAGATGTTAGAGAAGTTTCTTGGGCAGTCCAGTGATGCATTCAAGAGAGGCTCTTACAATTACAAGAGGTTCAGGTGGATAGAATGAGTGCATTGGAACGTTATGGACAGATGCAAGATAAGGCTTTAGCAAAGATAAATGAAAAGGTCAAAAGTAAGGGTATCAAGAAGCATGACTTGGTTTTGCGCTACAACAGTAAGTTGGACAAGACATTCCAAAAGAACTTTCAAGTTAAGTGGGAAGGCCCTTTCAAGGTCGTTGAGTGTTTTCCGAATGGTACATATCAGCTGGCTAACCTCGATGGGATTCTACATAAGTCAAGGGTAAATGGATTGCATCTTAAATTATATCATGCTAGATTAATGATGGTGGAGCAAGATGAGCTATCTGCAGAACAAGTAATTTCTGTAAGGGATGAGGAGACCTGTGACGTGGCGAGTCTCATATCTCTTTTTGCACTATTGCTGATCATGAATGATCTAGCAGGCTAGGGGATGGGAAAATTATGTTAGCAATTTTTTGGAAGAAGTGATTGCACATATGTACATACACATGCACGGTGCATCGAATAAAGGATTGCCCATTTTCTAGAGCCATGTGGTTATGTGGGGCCCACATGTGTACATGTAGGACAGTATGTACATAGAACATCGATTTTCATCTTCAGCAGTATTAGTGTGTTTTTCTATGATAATGAGGATTTGGTGGAGTGTAAAACTTATCGAGGAAGCTATCAGTGGGATCACACCATGAGGTAAGCAGGTGCATCAAGTGGCATCCAATGGCATCACGAGGTCGAATGGGATCAAGACTTGCACGTGGATAAGTGAGGACACAACGGGAGTGTTTTATTTTGAGGAATTATGCAAAAATGTCATCATGAAGACTATATTTGGGGGCCACTTCACGTGATTGTGGGATGCATTATTGAGAAAAGTTGAGTGCCAAGTGTGCGGATGGATGTAGAAGAGTAACAAAACACACTGCATGGCCATTTTTTCCCAATAGATGTCAAGCATTTGGGAAGAGAGTGTTGAAGCCAAAGCTACGAAAAAACATTATGGCATTCGGTGTGTTTGAAAAGTGGGGGATTGATGCAATAGGCACGTTACCTATCACAAGCAGGAGCAAAAGCTATGTTTTGATTGTAGTGGACTATCTCTCTAGATGGGCAGAGGCTATAGCAGTAAAACAAATCACTGCAAAGGATGTGGCAAAATTTGTGTACAATGAAATATGTTGCAAGTTTGGGGTGCCACTGGAGCTACTTTTGGATAAGGGGCCTGGATTTAGAGCTAAACTATTAGACTTTTTATGCGCGAAGGTGAAGATTAGGCACCAATATACCACTCCTTATTATCCACAATGTAATGGCTTAAATGAAATATTCAATGGTGACTTGGTACAAATTCTTTTGAAAGTGATAGAGCGACAAGGAAAGAATTGGGATTTGGAATTTCCTAGTGCATTATAGGCTTATTGTACTTCGGTAAAGACAGGTATAGGGTTTACTCCATTTCATTTGGTATATGGAAAGGAAGCACTATTGCCTATGTAAGTAGAGTTGCCTATGGTCAAGATGTTAGAGAAGTTTCTTGGGCAGTCCAGTGATGCATTCAAGAGAGGCTCTTACAATTACAAGAGGTTCAGGTGGATAGAATGAGTGCATTGGAACGTTATGGACAGATGCAAGATAAGGCTTTAGCAAAGATAAATGAAAAGGTCAAAAGTAAGGGTATCAAGAAGCATGACTTGGTTTTGCGCTACAACAGTAAGTTGGACAAGACATTCCAAAAGAATTTTCAAGTTAAGTGGGAAGGCCCTTTCAAGGTCGTTGAGTGTTTTTCGAATGGTACATATCAGCTGGCTAACCTCGATGGGATTCTACATAAGTCAAGGGTAAATGGATTGCATCTTAAATTATATCATGCTAGATTAATGATGGTGGAGCAAGATGAGCTATCTGCAGAACAAGTAATGTTTGTAAGGGATGAGGAGACCTGTGACGTGGCGAGTCTCATATCTCTTTTTGCACTATTGCTGATCATGAATGATCTAGCAGGCTAGGGGATGGGAAAATTATGTTAGCAATTTTTTGGAAGAAGTGATTGCACATATGTACATACACATGCATGGTGCATCGAATAAAGGATTGCCCATTTTCTAGAGCCATGTGGTTATATGGGGCCCACATGTGTACATGTAGGACAGTGTGTACATAGTACATCGATTTTCATCTTCACCAGTATCATTGTGTTTTTCTATAATAATGAGGAGTTGATGGAGCGTAAAAATTCTCAAGGAAGCTATCAGCGGGATCATGCCATGAGGTAAGCAGCTGCGTCAAGTGGCATCCAATGGCATGAGGAGGTCGACTGGGATCAAGACTTGCACGTGGATAAGTGAGGACACAATGGTAGTGTTTTATTCTGAGGAATTATGAAAAAAGGTCATCATGAAAACTATATTTGGGGGCCACTTCACGTGATTGTGGGATGCATTATTGAGAAAATTTGAGTGCCAGGTGTGCGGATGGATGTAGAAGGGTAACAAAAACGCACTACGTGACCATTTTTTGGCCTATTCGGGGTCGTTTGAAGTCAATCAAAAGTCCAAAGGTGCCCAAGGGATAAAGTGAAGTGTGGACACTGGAAACCTTGAGAAAAAAATGAAGAGAAGACAATGAAGAGCCGCAACTCAATTTTTGCTGTTTTTGGAGCCTGTTTTGGCCGTAAATTGCTCATCCGAGCTCGGATTTGAGCACTTTGATATTGTAGACTGGGGTTTTGGCCGTTCCAAATGCACTGGCACTGTCCATTTTGCCAAATTTCTCATTGTTTCCCAGCTATTTTGGTTGTGTAAGTTTTACCTTTGTTGAGTGAAGCCTCTGCTCAAATTTGTGATTGTATCTGCATATTTCATCCATATGGTGTGAGCTATTTGCCCCATTGGTGTCGGCCCAAGCTCAACTGTCTCTAAGCATCAAAAATCTTCCTCCTTTGAACTAATCTGTGTGTGTGTGTGTGTGTGTGTGTGTGTGTGTGTGTGTGTGTGTGTCTGTGTTGAGTGGAAAAATGGATAATCTCTCTCCTCTCACTCCATCGGTGTGTTCCTTGTCTCGGCCAGGTGGATTGTGTAAGCCGAGTGATACCCCATAGTGTGTGTGTAGAAAAAGTCTCTTCATAATCTATGTCGTTTTGTTGTGCATAACCCTTTGTAACCAATTCGAGCCTTATAGCGATCAATGTCACCATCCGGCTTGTGTTTCAACTTGTAAACCCACTTTGTACCAATGGCCTTTTTGCCAGAAGGCAAATCACATAAAGTCCATGTGTCATTTTCTAGCATCACATTCTAATTGCATGGTAGCCATCCAATTTTTTGAATTTTGTGCTACATCAAAATACAGAGGTTCCTTAACATCATTTAAGCTAGACGCTGCCAAAGCATAACAAGCTTTGATGCATATGATGCATGGCAAGAGCCTAAATGAGTGCGACTAGACAAAGGTACAGACAATTTATTGTCACGCAATGTATGCACCAACTATTTTGGCATACCTTGAGCGTGCTCATTTTCAACCCTTTCCTCATCAAGTACATCATGTACATCTACATCAAAATAGTCTGATCTGTAACATTTTCACAAACCCCCATAGGGTGTACGTTTGTCTCATTGGAATTTACATTCAAACTTCCACCACTAAAAAGAGGCAACAAAGTGTCATAAATGTCGTGTGAGCTGACATTAATGTCTCTAGTACATGACAACAAGGGTTGAACAGAATCTTCCACAAACACAACATCCTGTGAGACCAAGATACACTTTGTTTTCAAATGATACAACTTGTAACCTTTGCTTTCAGCAATATAACCAACAAAAATACATTTGACAGTCTTATCATCCAATTTTTTGCGTTGTGTTTGTGGCACCAAAGCATATGCCAAACAGCCTAAAACACACATGTGCTCAAGAAGGCTTTCTATCATGAGATGCTTCATATGGAGTAACAAACTATAAAGCTTTCATAGGACACCTATATAGTACATAAGTGGCGCACATGATGGTCTCAAACCAAAAAGAATGCAGCAAAGCTTGACTTTTGACCATACATCATGCCATTTCTATAAGTGACCTATTTTTTCTCTTAGCAACACCATTTTGTTGAGGCGTATAAGGCACTTTACATTGGTGTTTTATCCCACCACTAGCCAAAAATGCAATATATTCATGAGACATATACTCCCCCCCTCGATCGGAACGGAGGGTGCCCATAGTACATTTCGAGACATTTTTAAGCCATAGTGAGAAATTGTTTGAAGCACATAGAAACTTTGGACTTTGCTTTAAGCAAAAATACCCATGCATGCCTGGAGTAATCATCAATCAAACTCACAAAGTAAAGGTAATTTCCCAAGGATGGAGTTTGCATGGGCCAACAAACATCACTATGCACAAGCTGCAACCTGCATGTGGCCCTAACTGAACCATCCTTTGGAAATTTCAAATGCTGCATCTTATCCAAAATACATCCGTCACAAACATGTTTGACAAGTTCTTCAAGAGGCAGCAAAGAAGCAACCATATCAGATTTCTACAAACGCAGTAAACTGGCAAAATTTAGATGTCCAAAAAACGTGCATGCCGAAGTTTTGCATCTGAAATAGCCTTAGAATCCACAACTAATTTTGCAAAATTCTTCCCACACTTGTCATACAAAGTGAGCTTATGCAGCCCACGACATAATATGCGAGATGCAACAATTTCATCACCAAAACTGAGATCATGTACTGTATATCTGTCATCCACAAACTTGACTACAAGTCCAAGTCTAGCAAGTGTAGATACAAACAAAAGATTCTTCTTGATCCCAGGTACATAAAGTACATCAACAAGTGTGAAAGAAATACCATTTGCAGCAATAAGCACAATCTTTCCAATTCCTTGAACCGGATAAGAGGCCTTGTTGGCACAAGTAACTGAATTCCCATGAGGGATAGACTCAAGTGAGGTGAAAAAATCACGATGTGAGGTAATGTGCTTTGTAGCCCCATTGTCAAAATACCACACATGTGAATGTGCAACAACTGACATGCATGCATCATGGACAGCAGAATTATAGGTACACTCTACACTAAAAGCCCATTCTGCATCAACATTAGCATCACAGTCTCCTTTCACAGAAGACTCAACAATAGCTGAATTTGTAGTGGATCAAGCATTTGCAGTGGAACCACCCTCTTTCTTCTTAGCCTCTTTGGCCTTCAACTTAGGACACTGCTTGATCAAGTGATCATTACCTTTACAATAATGGCAACGCATCTTCTTTTTGCCCTTATCACCAAAATTTCCCGAGGAATTGCTGCCAGCTGAAGAATTAGGAACAGGTGATTTTCCACTCGTAGAAGAACCATAAGAAGTGGATGCACTGTTGTTACCACCCTTTCTTTGAGCAGCAATAAAAGCCTGTTCAACTGCACACTGGCTAGTCCTGCTTTTCTTGGAAAGTGATTCTTGCAACAGTAATGTGCATAATGAATTAAACTTGAAAACTTCAGAATTTCCTTGGGTCATAAGTCTCCAAGTACAAGCAAAAGTTTGGTAAGAGTCTGGCAAGGCATCAAGAACAGTCTGCACAAGGGAACTTTCTGAAATGACTTCACCTACAGAAATAAGTTTCTCGTTGATATCCTTGACACCAACAAAGAAAGTGTCCATATCATCTTCCTCATTCACAATCTTTGATTCCATCTCTTTACACATCAATGCACTTTTAGCCTCATTGCGACTTGCATAAAGACCATCCAGAATATCCCAATCCTGTTTTGCAGATTTTGTTGAACAAATGTGAGGAGTAATGGTGCGCTTCACAAAAAATGCAATCAACACATGAGCATGTGCATCCTTTACATCCCAATGAGCTTATTCTAACATAGGCAAAACAACTCTAACAGCAACAATCCTTGCAGCAAGACCTGCAACATTCTCAACATCACCTATATCCCCAGAACTAAGACGAACATCAATGCCCTGCACAATATTCTAGACGCCCTTTGACACAAGAACAAATTGCATCATGTAAGCCCACATAGGGTAGATGTCCCCATCTAATGTGTCCTCAATAGCAAACATCTTGAACACATCTCTGTTGTTGTCAGCCATGGTAAATGCTGCACCTAATGTGAAAACTGCTTCAAAAAAAGAAAAACAAAGTGAGAATAGCACGTGCTATATAGCACAACCCGTAGAAGACTGAAAAGGACCTGTTATGCAAAAAATGGCACTAATAAAAACTCTACACAAAATGATGAAATAGCATGTGCAGTACTTCCTGTAGGGGAAATGAGCTTATCCAAAAAAATTGTCGACCTACGAACGCTCGCCAAAGCTCACAAAAATCAAAAAAAGTGAGCAGGCGTGTGCTTGATCTACTGGCGACAAGGCCCGGGAGGATGCAACCTGCTCTGATACCAATTGTTGGAATTTGGGTTGCAGGAAAACACACACAGCTTGGAGAAGACAAAGGAAGCTCAAGGCACACAACACTGAGTGTATTACTTAGTGTGCAATGGAAAGATAGATAGCCCTAGAATGAATGGGCGTATATACAATGCATGGGGGGAAAAACCTCCTAGTGAGGGAAAAAATGCCCCGGCGGTCCTAAGTGTGTTCACACACATCACTACCACATGTATATGGTAACAATAATTTTCACTTTCTCTCAAGTTTCAAGTATGTATTTTATCTAACAATTTTTCTTGACCCTTTTGTTGTCGAGCATTGATCACACCTTATCGTTAGTTTACAGGTTTGATTCTCATCCTTGGCAGTGTTGACCTTTGCATTGTCATGTTTCTCTACTTCTATGCTGGGAAATAGGAATGACATATGTTGATCAAGAAGACTTGAAGTGTATAGGTTAATGAAGCAATGAGTAGGGCACAATAACTAGCTAATAAATTGTTAAATGTATGCCAAATGAGGTTTTTTAACCCAACCATACCTTTGGTGTTGTAAGTGGAGATTCGGGTATTTTCTAGGGGCTATGCTATCTTTAGACTGGGCTTGAGATACGTGCTCAAGTGATCTGCTTCAACTTGACAGGGTTCCCAATGAGAGAATCTAGCACGGGCTAGAATCAGTGCTTTACAAGGCTCAAGTCGGGCAATAATTGCTCAACTTATAGCCGGTTCAATTTTTCCACAGTCTTGGATATCCGTGAGCAGGGAAAATTGATGGGGGTGCAATTACAATTGTGCTCGACATTGCTTTGTTGCTTTGGTAGATATCTGGGCCAAATGGGATGCTTGGAAATGCCTTGATTTATATGTATACCAAATGTCTTGCTTGCCAGTGCTATGATTGAAAAAGATTACTAGTCGGCAGCTAATGGAGATGTATGATGTCGATAATGCCTTGGTAGATATGTATATTAATTGTGATGCACTTTAGAGATCACAATAAATGCTTGAGTGATTTGGCCAATATTTTTTATGAATGTGGTGACCTTCAGAAAGTATAAAGGGTTCTTGAAGATATTCTTATCGGGAATGTCATTTTTTGGAATGGATGATTGCGGTATAAGTCCAACAAGGCTTGGACTTGGGGTTTGTTGGAGAAAGATTCCATGCTTGGTAGTGCTTTGATTGAATGTGAATGCTAGTGGGTGGCTACTAGAGAAACGTGTTGTGGTTGGTGATGCTTTGGGCAATATATAAGTCAAATATGGGCCAATGAAGGTGGCCGCCCATATGAGCAAGGGAGTATGGCCGCCCCAAAAGGGGGTTAATATGCAAAGTGAGGGCCTCTCTCAAAATGCTAGCACCCTAAAGGCAGCTACCCGTGTGTGCCCTCAAAGACCGCCCATTTGAAAATTAAGGCACAATGTGGATGAGGATTGGTTAATGAGTGTGAAAAAGGGGAGAATAAGAAATGGGAGGTGGGCACAACGACGAGCAGGGAAGCGTCGAGGATGAAGAAGCTCATGGTTGTTTGAGCATAAAGTAAGATTGATAGACTAATAAGACTCTAGCCCTGTACTTAATGCTTAAGTCATCGTAAGTTTCGTTTGGTAAGGTCATTTGTAGTGCTCCTGTGTCTAGTACTTTGGTTCTTGATTTTCATTTATACTTGAGAGCATGTGCATCCTTTCTTATCCTAGACTCATCAATTTGATAGCAATTTATTGCACCTCATTAGTCCATTTATACACGAATCATCTTTTCCATGTCGTCTTGCCAGTAAGTCCCAAAAAATTTTGGGAAAAAAAAGACGATGCATGTTGCAAAGACAAAGGATGGGATTGACAGATGGAATAGTGTGGAGTCGTCTACTATAGCATGTTGGCAGGAGCAATAGCATGGGGTCAATGACACACAGTCATTGACGATAGCGTGGCTAGGTAGGTTTTGGGGAGGCCTGGTTAACTTTTTTTATTAATGCATTGCACTATGCCACGCAGCATATGAAGCCTCCTACGTGGTTAGCTCAGTTGACTTGAAGACGCGTGTGTGGAGCAATGAGAGTTCGAGTCCAGCTTGCTAAGTTTTTGGTTGGACAACTTGCAAAGGGCTAATGTTGCACCCGTTGGAATCTCGGCATGATTGCAATAAATATAATAATGAACCTATCAGTATGTTGAACTAAGTAGTAGGCCAGTTGAGGCTAAGGGGAAAAAGAGAAACCAATATAGAGAAAAATAGTGTAAAGCCCCACAAAAAAAGCTTAATTTTCTTAAACTTTCTCCTTGCAAATTCAAGGAAAGGAATATGTATGTTTGGAAAAATGGTTTTTGTTGAAAGTGGTCCCTACAAACGTTCTTGGTGAACACTACCTTGCAAAATGTAATTTCTATGTCAAAAAAAGAACGATGGAGATTGGCTTAGATCTCTCTCTCTCTCTCTCTCTCTCTCTCTCTCTCTCTCTCTCTCTCTCTCTCTCTCTCTCTCTCTCTCTCTCTCACACACACACACACACACACACACACACACACTTTTAGAAAAAGGAAAAAGTAGTCCATCACTCTAATTCAAGACAAACGTCACAAAATAAGACATCTCATGTCTTGATGGGTATTCAGTATTAATAGACTAGATATCAATCTTTGCTTACACAGAAGGCAAAAAGTAGTTCAACCTTGATAAATGGTGGTCCTCCAAACAAGAAACCCATAGCATACACACATGCTATCTTACATCTTCCTCTCGAATCACCGACCATGTTCGATGTTGCGACGGCTTTGATAGAATCATGATACATGATGATTACATGCATTACTTATTTGTTAAACCAGAAATTTTTTTTGGTCAGCAATCAATTAAGAAGTCAGCAGCACCTTGTCAGTTCCAAAGGGCCACATACTGAAACCTCACCATTGCTCGCACAAAGACACCTCACAAAGTACCCGATCAACGCAATTATGACAAGGGCTAGCAGACCTCAGAGATAAGTTTCAGTAACAAGCCAACTACAAGCACAATGTTTGATAAAATACTGCGCAAAAGTATCAAAAGCTACAAAACTAAACTCTGTATCCTCTGTTGTTACGTCGACCACGAGCTCTCTCAAACTTGAGACCCTTGGACCGAACATAAGGCTTCGTATGACTATGCGGTACACCTCGAGCTCTCCCAAAGTGCTTCACAGCTTCGCGAGCGTTCTTTGGACCTCTCAGAAGTATAGTATTTGAGCCAGTTGGGACCTTCAAAGCAAGTTGGTCAAATGTGAAACATTCTCCACCACCTTTCAAGATCCGGGCTGGGGTAGTCTCTGTAAAGCACAACGTGGCGGCTTTCAATGCTGGAACTCCATACACCCTAACATCGTCCGTCAAAGTTCCCACAATTACACCTCATCCTCCTTCCCCTTCATGTAACATATGAGACGAGATAAAGATAGAGGCAGCCTGTTATAAGTTCTGCTCATAAACAGCCGCTTCAAAAACACAGCATTAAACAGGTTGCCTGTCCTTTGAACAAGAAACGTGTAGAGCTTGACAATAAGCTTCAGATAGACATTGTCACTCTTAGGAGCAGTGCGCTTTGTCTTCTTATTGCGTCCCCCAGCAGGCAAGTCGATACCATTGGCTGCTTCTGTTGCAGCTGCTACTGCTGCTGCCAAGGATGAGGTGCTCCGTCTGCCGCAACCCCTCTCAAAATCCTTCCTCCAGTGGTATTCTCTCTCTCTCTCTCTCTCTCTCTCTCTCTCTCTCTCTCTCTCTCTCTCTCTCTCTCTCTCTCTCTCTCTCTCTCTGTGTGTGTGTGTGTGTGTGTGTGTGTGTGTGTGTGTGTGTGTGTGTGTGTGTGTGTGTGTGTGTGTGTGTGTGTGTGTGTGTGTGTGTGTGTGTGTGTGTGTGTGTGTGTGTGTGTGTGTGTGTGTGTGTGTGTGTGTGTGTGTTAAACAGAGAGAGAGAGAGAG
The DNA here is from genome assembly GCF_014529385.1 of Adiantum capillus-veneris. Classification (NCBI taxonomy): domain Eukaryota; kingdom Viridiplantae; phylum Streptophyta; class Polypodiopsida; order Polypodiales; family Pteridaceae; genus Adiantum; species Adiantum capillus-veneris. Next base: position 8,992,139 of record NC_140958.1, read on the forward strand.
AGGCCCCGATGCTGCGAGAGAGAAGTGCTCTTGACAATGTAGTGGGATCGGGTAGCGGCGACACCTGAGAAGGAGGTTACTCCTCAATACACTATGGAACAAATTTTGGCAGTCAATCCCTACAATCCAGACATCCTTCCGGACCTTGAGGCATATTTGCCGGAGCAGGTTAACACGCAGACTTACAGTTTGGATGCAAACCTATGCCTATTGCGGCTTCATCAGTGTGAACCGTCTTGAATGAATATCCAAGTTGTGGCAAGAAGGCATTGATGGCGCTTCCTGCACCAGACTTCAATCTTTGCATGTTTATGATACCTGAAAAGCTTCAAATGTAGGATCCCTTCCTGACAGCTAGATTCATCTTGCTCATTTTTTGGAGACAGCCAGATTTAGGGAGTTTTAATGGGATGAGGCTACTAGAAATCGCCATATTTTGGAGGGTGTTCCAGGGTTCGAGCAAGAAATACAAGGATTTTCTTTGCATGTTCTCTCTCTTTCTTACTAGAGGCCATAAACATGGAAGGTTTATCGCTAGACAAGTTTTTGAAGCATTAGATTGCTAGTAATGGTTGGTCTGTAGAAAAGCTTTTTGGTGGAGGGCAACTTGTTGTCCTCCCTCCCAATGAGGATAACTATCCAGAGTTGAAGAAGAGCATTGTGGAGAGAATTCCATTAGAACATGTATCCAAACTCTTTCCCATCCTAACTTAAGGCATTTTTAAAGAGCTCAAAAGTAAGGTTGTACTGTGGTTTGTGCTAGAAGCATCACTTAGAGAAATGCTATTCTTGTCATTGGGTTGCATTGTGCTCCTAATTATATTGCCCTACTCAATGTTTCCAGCCTCATTTCAAAACAATTGAAGGTAGTTTGTTGGCACTACCTGCTTGCAGGGAGTGATATAGGCGTGGTGCCTATGAAATGTTGTACACAACTTTTAGGCTTTATGAAGCTATTATAAGATGTTGCTTTTCAGCTTCCCTTTGGAGCCACACTTGTAATAAAAATAGCAGCTGCAAGATAAAAGATAATTAATTTGTCGACAACAACACAACAGCGCGAAGAGCCTCAAGCAGAGACGGCAAGGTATGCTGCTACAACTCCTCCCCCCCCCCCCCCCCCGGGCAGACAGTGCCGCCGTTGCATGGGGAGAATTTGTCCTAAGAAAAGTGTTCATAACTTTATCCACCTTGCATACTCTTTTATCGAAGCACTCCTTATAATCCCCCACCATTACCACCTCCCTTGACACCTTTGTCACCACCATCTTTGGCAACACCACTAACTTTCCCACCCCCTTGATGGTAGAATTCATATGATGGTTTGACCCATACTTTAATATATACCATGATGTTGATTTCTCAAAAGAATGACCTCATTTCAATAATAGAATTATTTTCAAGTTCCCACAATTTTCTCTAGGGTAACTTAAAAATGCATGATATGGTATCGTACATCAACCCATAATAACTTGAGGTAGAGTGAGAAAGAGGAGAAGAAGAAGAACTGAAGAGCTCCCAAACGCTCCTTATTCATGAGATTTGTTTCAGTGGCAACAACCTTACCTTTTTAGTGTAAAGCTCCTGGTTGAACCCTTTGATTGGGGGGCTGAAATTGGGGAACAGTTTTTCATCACCCTTTTTATGGAAGCAATGGAACTATGACATATTGCAATGATGGTATACACACACCAATGTGTCATATGTGATGCTTAATGTATAATAAACACCCAAATTGTTAACAAGATCTATGAGGTCCTGCGTGTAAGGAGGTAGGAATATGAGATTTATATCCAGCAAGGATCAATGGCGGTAGCAAATTGCAATGAGCTTCCAATATTTTGAGGGCAACGATTTCGAAGGAGAGGAATATCAACATGCCATTGTAATGGTTCCAAGTGTTCTAGCCCATCAAAGGAAACACTCTACCCAAACCTTGTTCAAAGGGTTTTGTCGGTCAAAAATTTGTGGTTGATTTACCATTAAAATTTGTGATTGATTTACCATTAAAAATAGGTGCAATCTTGAATTAATTTTTTGTCGTTGTGCTTAAAGTCACCGAAGAAATCATGTTTGGTTTTTGTTTTGTATATGTGTCTTGCCTTATCTCGCTCGTTTTAGGGATTGCTCGGAAAATCTCGCTTGAGCTTTGAGATTCCTTGTTACATCATTAGCTATTCTTTTATTTATGTACTTATTGCCCATGTTATCTAAGCTATATATTTTTTATAGCTTTTTTATCTAATTCTTGCTTTGTATATTTTTAGCCATGGTAGAGACAAAGATATTATGTCAACATCACAAGATCATTTTCAACGCTCTTATTGTCTACCTCTATCTTGGTTTGGAGGATCATATTTGTCCTGCCTTTGATCCACTTCAGTCAAAGTTCAATGATTTTTTGACTGAGCTTGTGGACAAATATTTTGTAAGATTGTGCACTACGTTTCTCTCAGCATTTGACCCAACTCTTTAGGGTGGAAGCATGTTAACGTGTCATGCTTTTTGTGCTAGTTAGCATGTGCCAACAAACACATTCGGTAAGCATAATGATAATGATATATTTCAAGTGTGTGGGCCTCCATCATAAACTATATGAAGCATAAAAATACTTTTAAAAAATTGGACCAAAGTCTATTGTGCTTTCAAATGAGCTTGAAAATTTAAGTTGAGACGTTACTTTGAAGGTGTGGTGCAGTCATTATGTATGGAGGGAGGCACGGCGTAGGGGTTGTAGGTGGGAAAGGGGGGGGGGGGGGGGGGGGGGGGGGGGGGAGGGCTATTGTAAACTGGGAGAAGTCCCTCAATCATAGCTCATGATGTTGTCGAGGTGTAGTGATAGCTTGAAACACCAACCAGCCACCTCTGACAACTCTCTTGACACTCTACCAAGAAGGAAGCAGAGGGAAAAAGCTTCTTTTGCTTCTCCTTCATTCCACAAAAAGGTGAAGCTGTCAGAATCCCAAGGTTCCCCAAAGCCAAAGAACATGCATGCAAGGAAGGGGAGGAACAATCTTCCCTTTGCCATTGCATCATCTTATCTTGCTCTCAAGCTTAACACCCTAGTGCAAGAGAAATTTTGGATTATAGCAGAAGATTCCAATGTTGTTCATGGTCTCTCTATGGATGGTACCGACCCCAAACTGGTGAAGTGGGACAAAATCACTCATGTGGAGTGTTTTAGTGTATTAAGAGTGGAGTTAACTCTACATTCACAAAGGGGTTTGCAAAAGAATTGAGTCCGGTGGCAATTGCAAGCGGTTCAGCCATGCAATTCAATTGGGCTGAGTTTGTTGTCCAGCATTTACAAGGCCTTCAACAAAAAGGATACTATGAGGCCCATGTCAAAAAGTGGAAGACGTGTTGTTTCCATCGTTTATATCAAAACACCAAGGAGGGGCCGTTTAATATGAAGGAGGACTACTCGGGTTGTGTAGCTCCAAATATTTCCAAAGCTACCAAGGTGATACCCCTCTCTCACCACAATACTCACACCAAGGGGTAGAAAGCCTATCATATTTTGGCCTTAAGGATTTGTTGCACATAAAGCTTGTTGGCAATCGTCTAAGAAAACAACTATAGGATGCTAATGATCATCTCGTGAATGCAAGATAGGAGTTCAAATGGTTTTAAAAGCAATCAATTATAGGGTTATCCTAGTTGTGGTTGTTGTGAGGCAGAAGCTTTGTGACGTTGACAATGAATTGCAGAGTTTACTACAGAGTCACAATGTGGATGTAAAGAGAGAAATAGAGCTCAAAGTGAAAATAGAGATACTTAAAGAGATAGTGGATGGTTTGGGGGTTTCCTCACAGTAAGGACACCCCCATTGATATTGAGATTGACATAATTTGTCATCGTGTAAGTGTTTGTAACTTTTGTGCTTGCACCTTATGTTTGGAATATGTACACAACTAACCTATGTACTTACCATGCTTTCTTTTAATTGGTTTCTAGATAAATGTGGAGGCACAAGAAGAAAAAGTGCACGCATGTGAAAGTTAATTGCATCTACTCATGCACATAAACAAGATGCTACAAGGCTCCTTCTTCCCCACTGCCCTCTATAAATTAGCTATGGACACTTTTACGGAAAGAATAGGAGGGGTATGCGATGGGACAGTGATCATCAATGTACTAGTTGTGGTCTGCTACTAGAAGTATAGAAAATCACTACGATGGTCAAGATGCCATGTGCACATAGCTATCATATTTTTTTCTTTGTTGTTGCATGCTCCCTGGGGACAAAAAGTAGAGCTAATTTCACCTGCCACCAGCAAAGGATACCAATAGAATGGTGTTGCAAGGTCACTGGGCAAGGATATCCAATCACACCAAGCTTTGGTAAGATAATCATAAATGGCAGCATGCTAATTAGTAAACCATCATGACAAGAAAATATTTGTATGTTAGTTAGCATGTTGTGAATGCTACTTAGCATATTGTCTTATGTAGTTGTGATGTGCATGCCATGCCTATCAAGGCATCAATCTACTATGACTCAGCACTCAAGATTAGCAAAAGAATCCCACCAAAGGGGGAATCAATAAATAAAACAAACGGAATGAATGTGTGCTACATTACAACATTGGCCATGAAGCTGCATCCTTGGCATTTTGGACCAATGAAAAATGACATCAACATGAAGATGAATATGATAAATGACAACATGAAGACAATAACAAATGACTACAACAAAATGAAGACGAAGCAAAATTTGATGACATCATCGACAAACAACTTTGCAAATTTGAAGACGATGGTGCAACCAAAGTTGGTCCATGCTAAAAAGTGTTAAGTGCAATGTTGTGTACACAGATAGGTGCATGGTAAAGGGCTAAAGCCAATGTGGGAGGCCTCGGAAAGACAGTGGCAGCAAAAATGTATGCTCAAAGTGGTTTTTTAGGACAGGGGGCCTTCAAATTGGGATAATTGGGATGGCAGATCAAGGTATCCAAAATGTGGGGAATGTGCCGTGGAATGTAGTGTTCAAGATGCTCTAGAGGCCCATCTAGAAGGCTCGTTAAGCAGAGCTTTGGTGTGAAGGATATGCTAGTTTGAAGTTGGAAGGTTTGCAAATCCCCAACAAAAAGGGCAGATCGGGGCAGATGGTCAGAGTTGACAATAGCATATAGGCATGTGAAGCTTGAGTTGTGGAGCATGACGGTCTTTTTTGATTGCCAATCAAAATCTGGACGGGCAAGTTATGGGCCGATGAAGTTTTCAAGGGGAGCAGTTATGTGCCCCCCTGGTTGTCTTGGGAAGTGTGCCATCTGGAAGTTTTGGAGCCTTGCCAAGGTTTTGATGGGTGGTATGCATAAAGTGAAAATATCAAGAAATGACGGGGCATCAATCGTACTTCTGGCGAGGAAGAAATCTAAGTTTGGAGTTCGGGTACATTGGCTCAAAGGAGGACGTCAAATGTTTTTTTCCGGTTTTCATGGCCTTGGTGGGCGGGCCTCCAAGTCTCAAGTGGTGGCCAAGGCCATGCGGATTGAAGTTGACAATGGAGGGTTTTCCATGGGCTTTACGGCTTGGGGACTGGACCCTCAAGTATCGTGAACGGCACTGTGTTGGTGGCGGTCTCGGTGGTGCACGATGCCTACGAGCAAGGTGATGACCGGTTTTGAGTGACAACACTGAGGCAAAAGTGGGTCGAGTGGGGCATGGGACCCTCCCCCTAAAGGGGTTTTTTGCAAAAGGCTAAAGACTCCAAGGGAGCAATGACAGCAATGAATTAGTTTGTGAAAGGGGGGGTTGAGAAAGAAAGGCAAAGAAAAGAAGAGGAGGCACTGTCATTGAGGAGGGAGAGAAGGAAAAGGAGAAGGAAGAAGGAGAAAGGAAAAGAAGAGAAGGAAGAAAAGAAAAGGGAAAGAAGAGAAGGAAGGAAAGAGGAAAAAGAAAGGAAGGATTGGGGGGGGGGAGGGAGAAGGGGGTTTTTTTCGAGGGAGGGGTGAAAGCAAGAAAAAAAGAGAAGGAAGGAAAGAGGAAAAAGAAAGGAAGAAAGGGGGGGGGGGTTTGGGGGGAGGGGCTAAAGCAAGAAAAAAAGGGATTCCTCGGCTTCGGCTTCTGCTTCTGCCGTCAAGGAAGGGGCGAGTTCAAGCAGTCTTTTCCTTCTTTCGGCCGATGGAAGCTCGACGGAGCCGGTGCAGGTGTGCAGCCGCAATCAAGGCGGGAGGAGAGAGGCTCCACCATAGTGGTGACATCATCAAGGGCTGTTGAAGTCCACTTTTTTTGTGCTCATTGAGGTCGTGCCGACGGGGCTATTTGTACTCGGATCTTGAATACAGTAAAAGCAGTCATTGTCCGCTTTCTGGCATGTACCCCCTTCCCTCCCTCTATTATGTTGCTCTTGTGCTTGTGTCTATGGAAAATCTCCAGGGGAGGTTCACACTTTGATCCTACACCCAATTAACAATTCTCCAGGGAAGACACCTTTGTATTTTGGGTGCTACATTTGACACTTACTAAGATGATTCCCATCTACACATGAACAAAAAAAAGCTTTGTAAACCCCAAGTTTGGCTTAAGGGGGCATCTGTTAGGGTAACCCCGACTTGTGGCACCATGTGGAAAAGCCCTCTAGCCACCTAGGAAAGGATAATTGATGGCATGGTCCAATAGAAAAGGATGAAACCTATCTAGCCAATGATTGTAAAGCACCAAGCCTATATAGAAGCTACTTTCTAATCAATCAATTACACTTTGAGTCCTATCATTGTGTCTATACTCTCTCTCTCTCTCTCTCTCTCTCTCTCTCTCTCTCTCTCTCTCTCTCTCTCTCTCTCTCTCTCTCTCTCTCTCTCTCTCTCTATGCTCTTGCTTTTGGCATAACCTAACCCTAATTACCATCTCTCTAACAGATAGTGCTAAGCTATGCATGGTCAAAAGAAATAGTGTTAATAATATACATAAATGACTAATGGTAAATACTAGTACTTTCTTCAACCTTCAACCGACCAAAGAACCCATAAGGCCCGTGTGAAGATAGCCCCATCCCGCAGGTATCAGTCCTAGGAACAACTTTGCATGGATATGTACAATGGTAGGTGGAGGTTGTGTAGAAGCTTGTATTTCCATATATGAACTACATGAAGGACAAGAAGCTTCATTTGTTTTTTCTATGTTTGAGCTGAGTGAAACAAGCCTTTCTTGCTTGGGTACCCAAACTAGCTCTGGACCAGGTGTATAGTGTTCTGTGATCTTTCCCTTCCCACGATCTTCAATCGGCTTTATCGTTAGAGGATTTGACTCACACGGGTCTATAGGTGACATGTAAGAAAACAATTTACGTTTAGGCACCCAGATTTGATCATTCCCTTCATAGTAGCCTTGGGCTTCCAACAGAATCCAACGCAAATTTTTTTACATTTCTTCGAGCGAGTGGGGTGTCTCTTACAAGGCTTCTATTTTTTAGAATCAGAAATGGTCACTAAAGAAGCTTTAGGGACCCATTTGTATGTTTTCTTTGTTATATTATGATGAGTTTTGGGTGTCTCATGCTTTGTTTCAGCTATAGAAGTTGAAGCTCTAGAGAGTTGGCCTATAGGTACAGATGGTTCAACCTCTCGGTCATGCAATTTTTTGCGTGGTATTTCCTCAGGAGGTGATATCTCAGGGACTATTGCTTGAGTGGTAGGGCTAAGAGTTGGTTTCTATGTTGTGACACTCCCAGTCCCCCAACCAATAGTGCATTTGGTTGCTATCATCCACGTGCGTCCCAGGTTTATACTGCCTTCCATAGTTCCAAAGCATGACCAAAAAGTCTTGAGCTACGACCCCGTTGTCATAACTAACAAAACTGTGCCAAGTTCCAAAAATCGTATTTTTTTTCTTATTGATACCCTTGACTTGGATGGTACTCTCATATATAGATGGCTTTCCTAACTGACACCATGCTCCATATGACAACGAATTATATTTAGCACCAGCGTCCAATACGGTGTTTTATAGCACTTTCCCATAGGCGCTATTTAACTCAATAGGGTATCATAGAGGTGTGTCAGAGTCAAACCAATCATCCTCTGTTTCAACTTGAAATGCATGTGTGACTCCAAGGTTGGCCTCTCGTTGGTGTCTAATATGTTGCTGTCGCAGCTTATGTCTTCTTCAATTCTGCTTGTGCCTTCGCTGCCTTTTTTTTATGGATGGCACGTAGCTCCTCTTGGCTTAAAGGATTATAGTATTTTTAAATTTTACTCCCATTGAGGAATCCAATGGTTTCAACTCCTATCAAGAGTTTCCACATGAATGGTATCTTGTGGGGTGATTTTGCATACTCTATATGGTCCTTTTCCCGCATATTTCAATTGTTTCTTTTTGTTACACACTCCATACATAAGGACTTTGTCCCCAACCTTGATATCCTTGTTCTTTAAATGACGGTCAAATCATTTCTTTCTCCTGTCTTTCTCCAAAAGTGCATTTTGCATAGCCAATTGTCTTTCTTCATCTAACCTCTCAAGGATATATAAGCACTCAAGTAAAAGGGTTACCATCCCAGCCTTCTTGAGAAGCTACCCGTAGACTAGGAATGACAAACTCCCATGGCATAATTGCTTCTTGGCCATACACCATTTTGAATGGTCTATGATTAATAGCCACTTTGTAAGCATTACAATAAGCCCATAGAGCTGAAGTCAGCTTCAAATCCCAATCTGTGTGCGATGAGCTTCCATTGTTTTGGTCAAGATAGAAATTAAGGTCTTGTTACTGCTCTCAACTTGGCCATTTGCTTGTGGATAATAAGGTGTAGACTTATGGTGGACTATCATGAAGGTTGTAGTGAGTTCCTTTATCACTCCATTTATAAAATGAGTACCATTATCATTCACAATCTCAAAGGGACAACCAATTCACATAATATTGTTCTCAAAGAGAAACTTGTCACTTGACCTTGCATCAACCTTGCGTGTTGCCCTGGCTTCCGTCCACTTTGCCACATAGTCAGTGGCAACAATAATATATCGAGATTGAGTGTTAAGAGCTGCCGGACTAATTGGGCCTACAAAGTCTAAACCCCATTTTTCAAATGTTTGAGTCACTGTAATAGGATGTAAGGGCATCTTATCCTTTTGTTGTGTGATCTTGTAATGTTGGCATTCGTCACACCCTTTTGCAAAAAGTGATGCATCTTTGAATAAGGTAGGCCACCAATAGCGTGTGCAACACATTTCTAGCAGTTAGTTCCCCTGAGAAATGTCCTCCAGCTATACCCATGTGGGCTTCTTGTAGTATGTATAAATACTCATCCTCACGAGCACAACATCTAAGAATATCGTTCTTCCCTATCTTGTAGAGAGTTCTTGCAATTAGAGAATAAAGTTCACATTCCTTTAATAGTTTTCAAGCTATATCCTTACGAAGCTCTTTGGGTGGAAAACCATTAACTAAAAACTTCACAATCTTCTCACTCCATTTAGGCATGGTTTCGACTAGGATTAAGGAAGTATCAAGCAATTCATCATCAATTCTAGTAGGGGCTTCACCATTGGGTATGCGAGATAAATGATCCACCATGACATGTCTTTTACCGGATCTCACCATAACGGTTGTGCACATCCGTCGCACATGTCAAAGCAAGGGACTTTCCGTACACTGTTTGTGAGCCACAAATGGTTGCAAGTACACAACCAGATTAATCTAGCAAGCTCAAGAGAGCAAGGGTGTGTCACTCATTGCCCTACGTTTTCCTTCATGGAGGATTCCTCGTTGCGAAGAAGAGGGAGCTATTGTCGTGCCGTGCTCAACCGCCTCGTTGTCGCTGTGCCGTTGCAATGCTCGATCACACACACACTCTCTCTCTCTCTCTCTCTCTCTCTCTCTCTCTCTCTCTCTCCCTCTCTCTCTCTCTCTCTCTCTCTCTCTCTCTCACGCATACACACACACACACACAAAGAGATGAAGAAGAAGATGGAGATGGAGCAAGAGCACTCTTCAATTGCACAAATGAGAGAATGAGTGATTTTTTAAGTTTAGGTGACTTTTATATGAGCTCGCCCATTCACACTTGACCTTAGCCAACTAACCCAGTTAGAGTGCACCTCTCATCGGTGATCACTCTTACCCTTTTCCTATTGGACCGACAAGCCCGGCCCATGACTACTAGAAGTGGACACTGGTGGTTAACATGCCCCCCTTCCTGATGTAGATTCCACCCTCGGAATATAATAGTGCAGCATCGGGATCCACGATAGGAGTACTCGTAGAAAAAGAAAAACAACATTGTGAAAGCTCAAAGGCAGTATGTGCAGGCATGCAATACGTGAGATGCATTCATGATATTCTGAGAAATGCAAAAAAAAAATCATGAATTGTAACATTGTCAGCTAGAACAAGCGTAGTACCTAAATGAAATGCAATTGAGTTAAGTTCTATTAGGTTAACTCTAAGAGAAGTACACAAGAGCTAGGGGTAAAGTAAGTACTAGATTGACCAACATTAATTTAAAAATGTCAACTAAAGAGTAGTTAACCCTAGGAATGCTCATCGAGGTCTAAAGACTAGTGATCTTGTCACTTATACCACTGATAGCCGTTTTTCGGCTTTCCATAATTGCCATAGGCAACTTGGATGCTTTGTATTATGATATGACAAAGGAGGGGCTCACTCTTGGATGCATTGTACAAATTCAACAAAAGAGGGGACCACTGAAGACTTTTTGTGAAGAAAAAACAGGTCTTTTGCTATGCCTTAGAGGCAACGCTGAGAAATGGTTTTGGAGTATGTCTTCTCAGATTGAAGATGGATATACCCAAATTTCCAAAGCTTTAAAGGCCAGATTCTCTAAAGTTCCAACAATGGAGAAAGCATGGGCTTCACTACGGAGACTTCAACAACATGGTGAAGACTACTATGCTTATGAGGATATTTTTTCTCGTCAATGGGAAGGATGTGGATTTAGTTCTACATTTCCAGATTATGTAAAAATGGATCAATTTATTTCGGGTTTGTCTCCTTTCCTAAAGACTAAGGTTACTTGTAGTGGACCCTCTACCTTTAAAGAAGCGGTCACTATTGCCCGAAGGAAGTTTCACAAGTACTTCTACATCAAAAATGGTTTCCATCATGCTGGAAGAACCAACCATCATGAAAGTGTTTCTATCAAGGAGTCATCTCCTTTGCCATACTTGTCCCCTTCTACTCCGACAAATGTTAAAGAAGTTACTTACATGCCAACTGATTATTCAAGCGCTAAAGTGTGTGGCCAAGATTCAAATGTGGAATCTCTTTCTTCTACCTTTATCACAAGCATGCAAAAATCGACACAAGATATCTCAAATGGCATTGATGTTTCAATAACAGATACATCCAACCTTTTGGCGGAGGATCAATTTCTAGTCCGAGCAGACAAAGCTTTTGTGCAACATGGCTCTATGGAGAATGAAGACCTTGAAGGTAACTTTGATCTTATGGAATGTTCTGAGAGTGTATCTTGTCTAAAAGAAGAGAGTGAAGAAGAAGATGAAATCATAGGTGGAGAGATCATAGACCACATTGATCATAAAGAGATGATTGTGTACATGGAATGCCAACTCCAAAACAAAGTAGAAGAGTGTGAGTTGAATCCATGTGAGGATAATCTTGAAGAAGTGTTTGAGGATGTTGAAAAGCATTGGTATGACCCATGTATGTTAAGCATGGAGAAACCTATCATGCAAGAAGCCAAATGTTTCACAAAATCAAACAGTAATCCATCAACCTTTGAAGTGGTACGATGTGAGGAGTTACAACCTTGCCAAAGGGGGGGCTTAGGAGGGGATGAAGAACATGGGAGAGTAGTAAAAGATAAAATCATAAAAGGAAACTATCAGAAGGGTATCATTCTTTCCAATGGTGTTTTAGTGGGTGGCTCTTCATTCATAGGACAATCTCTTAGCAAGGAAATCCAAGCTTTTGAAGCCCCAATCATCTTCATATTGGTTTTCACCTCTTCAAGGTCAACTTCTCCTCTCTTCACATATACCTTTCATCGGGGACACCATACCTTCTTAAGCGGAAGAGGACATGAATACTTGGTGATAAACGGATGTTTCCAAATCTTCTTCATTTGGTTCTTTGGTGTATGGAGGTCGCACATTGTGATGCTTCTGGTCTTCATCATAGATGAAAAACTTGTTGATTGCTACATGTGGATATTTCATCAATCAGTACCAAAATCTATTCTCTTCCAATGTATTGGAAGCAATAGAAACAATTGTCTATTATCTACTTATGTGGTAAACTATTTGCAATATCTTCCAATAGCAGCTGGAAGCGTGGATCAAGCTTTCCTAAATCATGAAGGTCATAGAATTTTTTACTTGTTGATGAGCCTACCCAGGTTGAATGAATTTTATGAGCTACAGTTCAAGAATTTTCTCATACAAGCTCTTGAAGATCGTAGCAGATACATCAACTTTACACAGGAGGAAGAGCAACCAATCTTTTATATCACATTCATAGTGATAGATGCAATGATGGACAACAGTAAAATCTACAAGTTTCTTCAACCGAAATCAGTAAGTGATTCCATACCATACATCTCGCTTTGGGAAATATATTTCAAGATCTTTGATCTTGGGGGGTGCTTATGGAAACTTTCTCAATGGAGGAGGTTTACTCCATCACTTCATTTCATCCTGGTATTGGCTCCGAGAACCTTTCATATCACACAAGGTTTTTTAATCATACAACAAAGGTTCTTCAAAGATGAGAGCAGACAAAGACAGACGTTACACAATCTACATGTTGTATGATCGGATAAATGGTACATGAATGTACCATTATCTAAGGGGGGGGGCTAATGATAGACGTTTTTCGGCTTTCCATAATTGCCATAGGCAACTTGGATGCTTTGTATTATGATATGACAAAGGAGGGGCTCACTCTTGGATGCATTGTACAAATTCAACAAAGAAGGGGGCCACTGAAGACTTTTTGTGAAGAAAAAACAGGTCTTTTGGTCGGATTTTTAATATCCATCTCCACTCTGAATTTGGAGCGGTGGTCAAAAGAGAAAATGTAGCCCACGCTCTGAATAATCACCTCAAATATTTTCATGATTTTTGGAGCTACCAGCGGTGAGATATGATTTTTTGAGTGGACCCCAATCTGGCCACTTTTCTCACAAGTAGCCCATAGTTTTCTCTCACCTCTTTCCACACTTCTACACACACACACACACACACATTCCTCTCAATCCCTCACTCAAACCTGCACCTTCAATGGTTTCTCTCACCTTCTTCACCATTAACCTTCCCACTTACTCCCATAGCTCTCATATGAGCTCTCCATGTACATACACCATCTCTATGCCTCTCTCTATTATCTCCAAAGTACATTCCATCTTAACCCTTATATATATACATAAATTCAGCATGTATACCATGCTTAACGTTTGCAAATCAAGAGATCTCATCAACGGAATTACCATTTTCATCACGATAATCAACCTTGGCGGCGGTGGCGTAAAGAAGGGAAGACGAAGAAGAAGATCGATCCTCATTTTGAGAACCTACACAAGTAAGTCCAAAACTTCTTCAAGCTTCACCATCACAAGGATTTTCTCACTTCATTCAACCATCTTACTTCAACCAACCACCTCATTCTACCCATTGTAAATGTAACATTAACTTTCTAGTGATTACTAACACTAACCACTAACATACTAACACAAAATAGCATTGACCTAACCATAAAAGACACCTCACCTCAAGACATGTACAAAGTAACTCTCTCTCTCTCTCCCTCTCTCTCTCTCCTTTTCCTTAAAACTCTACTTTCACCTTATTCACCATCAATAATGCTCTCTTTTGAGCCCACACCCATGACTCAAGCAGACAAAGAAGGCCCGCAATGTTTTGATATTCAAAAAAATCATAATCCTGATTTGTTAGCTTGTAAATTAGGATTTCCAATAATCTTTATGAGGGGTCTCCAATCTATAAATAGGCCCCTCTCCTTCTTATAAAACAATCTCCAACATCTCACATAGCACCCCAACACTCTATGCGTGAGGAGAGACTTAGGTGTAGCAACCACTTGTGAGCTTCACTCTTGGTGTGAGAGAAGCCTTCAAGCTACACATTGCAAGTGAGAGAGCGTGAGTTCCACAAATCTCAAAACCACTATTGTACATGCTCCTTCATCATCAATAAATTGAGATTTGGTGCATCAAAGGCGTGATTCGACGTTCAAATCTTCGTCCTTCCATTTGTGCAATACGGTTTGGTGAATTCAAGGTGACTTGTGTATTTTGAGTTTTTATCGGTTGATCTTGATTTTAGGAAGTGTTTTAGTGTGTTTTTCATTGCCAATTTTGTGTCCATTGTAAGAGGGTATTGTGGTGAGAGGTATCCCACACCCCAAGACAGTGTGTGTGTGTGTTCTGGCAATGTTTAGCAATCACTAAGCATTGAGTGAGTTTTGTACAAGCTCTACGATAGCAACCTAACGAACCATCTCCATTTGCAAGTCACAAATAAGGTATTATGCAAGATCCTTTTCTCTCTCTCTTACCTTTGCTCTAGCTCTCTCTGATCCATTTTGTGTGTGTCTTGGTGTGAGGTTGCTTATGTGTGTTGTGTGGTGCATCTTCTTGGTTGTACCAAAATCTCTCTTGCGTCCTAGTTCGCATACCATAACTAGGTGGTGCCCCTATCTTGTTTGGGTTTTGCTGTGGGTTTGTTGTTTTGTTGTGCTTGTGGTTGCCCCAGCCCCAATTGAGCAGCACGGGAGCCTCGAGGGGTGTTTAGAGGCCGCCTTTCTTGTTGCCCGCCCCGGACCGCCTCACCACTTAAGTGTGATCAACATAAAATACAAGGAAGTTTGTGCTATTTGATTTCTCTTTTCTCTTTTTTTTCTTCTTTTTTTGTTGTTGTTATAGTTGCTACAAGTAACCGGGGGACTCGAGGTCTCAAATACTAGCAACAGTTGGGAGACTCAAGGTCTCAAATACCAGCTTGAGCATAAATTAGCCTTGAGAATCGAGGTCTCAAATACCATTTTAACACATGGACTTCCACAACACAAGTCACACTTAGGTGGAATAAGTTAGAGAGAACTATATCCTCATAGCCTAAAACATTACTAAAGCTACTACAATTAATAGACTATTTAGGAATTAAAAGTCAGCGATTAAGTGGCCTAGTTTAGCCTAAGGTCCTGATACCTACTTAAAGCCAACTAATAGACCAAACTCAAAGAGAAGAACAGGGTACTACAAGTTTGAAAAAATTATAGCATCTAAATTGACAATGTCACAACTTCATAAATTTTATGCATTGTTAGAAACTCAAATGACAAGATGCAAACATGTAACTGTGAAAAGCATATATAAAAGGAAGTAGTACACCTGATATAATGGATCACACTCGTTGTAACATGTAAACATCCATTGTCGTTGTGTAGTCACAAACTATACAATAGTCACCAACAAACATCCACCTTCCAGAGTCACATCAGTGGGAAAAACAAACTTTGCTAATCCCCAAACTCTAAAACAAAAACACTCCTATCGTACTAATCCTACCTACCCTCCATCACTTGAGTGATGAGAGGATCAAAGTAAGTGGAGGTTGTAGAGCTCGATCGATAGCTTTAAGGCTAAACCGCCATCCTCATCATCAAAAAAGGTGTAATCCTCTTCGGTAAGGTTGTGTGTCTCGTCTGTCCAATCACCATTACTGTCCACCTCCTCTTACGTACAGAATAGTATTAGGAATGTCACGAGACGTGTATGCTCAGCCTGGGCAAAAGGGTAAACTTGGGCAGGTGGGAAAACAGCCTGGATAGAATAGGGATCTATCATAGTCAAGAGGTGGACCTGCCACTCTAACTCCTCAATATTTCTCTCATGAGTGTTTCAATCGAATCCCATTCATAGGAAATATGAGGATAACATAAATTCATTACTTGGGACAAGTAATATGTTGAGCTCCTATATCCAATAATGCATTATATAGTACTCTCCCATAGAGGCTATTTAGTTCAATTGGATATCATAGAGGTGGCTCGGATTCCAATGAATCATCATCAATGTCTTCAAAAGATGCTTTCGTGATTCCCAAATTAGCCTCTCGTTGGCGTCTAAGACGTTGCTGTCTTTCTCAAGCCTCAACTCTTGCTTGGATCTTTTTAAGCTCTACCTGTTCTTTGGCTGCTTTCTTTTGATGGATGGCTTGTAACTCTTCCTGGCTTAGAGGATCATAGTACCTTTTGAATGTACTCCCATTGATGAATCCAATGGTTTCAACTCCATCTAGAGTCTCCACACAAATGGTACCTTGCAATGTAATTTCACACACTTGATATGGTCCTTTTCCTGCATATTTCAACTTTTTCTTTTCGTTACACACTCCATACATAAGAACTTTATCACCAACATTGATATCTTTGCTGTTTAGATGATGGTCAAACCATTTCTTCCTTCTATCTTTCTCCACAAGTGCATTTTGCCAACCAATTGTCTTTCTTCATCTAACCTCTCAAGGATGTATAAGCGCTCAACTAAAGGGTTACCATCCCAACCTTCTTATGAAGCTATATGCATACTAGGAATTACTGACTCCCATGGCATAAGTGCTTCTTGGCCATATACCATTTTGAATGGTGTACAATTAATAGCCACCCACAGAGCTGATGTAAGCTTTAAATCCCAATCTGTACGATAAACCTCAACTGTCTTTGTCAAAAAGAAGATGAGAGTTTTGTTGGTACTCTCAGCTTGGCCATTTGCTTGTGGATAATAAGGTGTAGATTTGTGGTGGAATATCATGAATTCTGTAGTGAGTTCTTTTATCACTCCATTTATAAAATGAGTGCCATTGTCACTCACAATTTCAAAGGGACAACCAAATCCTGTGATAATATTCTCAAAGAGAAACTTGGCAGTTGATTTTGCATCAGCCTTACGTGTCTTCAACCCATTTGGTTACATAGTCGGTAGCTACAATGATATATCGTGACTAAGTGTTACGCGCAACCGGATTAATCGGAACTACAAAGTCTAAGCCCCACTTTTCAAGTGGTTGGGCTACCTTGATGGGATGTAGAGGCATCTTCTCCTTCCTTTGTGGCTTCTTAAAACGTTGGCATTCATCACATCCCTTCATAAAAAGTGATGCATCCTTGAATAAGGTAGGCCACCAATAGCCTGATTGCAACACCTTTCTAGTTGTTAGTTCTTGTGAGAAATGTCCTTTGGCTATACCCATGTGGGCTTCTTGCAGTATGTATAAATACTCATCCTCACGAGCACAACGTCTAAGAATATCGTCCTTCCCTAGCCTGTAAAGAGTTCCTGCAATGAGAGAATAAGGTTCACATTCTTTTAACAATTTTTGAGCTATGTCCTTACGATCCTCTTTGGGTGGAAAACCATTAACTAGAAAGTTCACAATCTTCTCACTCCATTCAGGCATGGTCTTGACTAGAAATACGGAAGTATCGGGCAATTCATCATTGAATCCAGTAGGGGCTTCACCATTGGGTATGCGAGATAAATGATCTTCCATGACATGTCTTTTACCGGGTCTCACCACAACGGTAAAATCAAACTCAAGGAGAATCAACAACCATCATGTATCTCTTCATGTGGAACAAGGTTTATTTACTAAATACAACAAGGCTTGATGATCCACATAGAAAACAAACTTGTCAGCAAGAAGGTAGTAGACCGAAAATTCTTCACTGCGTAAATCATAGCTAAACCTTCTCGCTCTGTAGTGGTGTAGTTTCTCTCGACATCATTCAATTGACGACTTGCAAAGCTAATGGGATAGTCCAATTTATGTTCCCTGGTTGAGCTAGAACACACCTAATAACAAAGTTTGATCCATCAATATGCACATGGAAAATTATATTCCAGTCGGGCACTTGTAGAATGGGAGCGCTAGTCAAGGTCTTTTTGAATGACTCCGGTAATAACCAACATGGCCTGTGAACCTTTGAACTCCTTTATAGTTTATACATGGTGGCAATTTAGCAATGGCTTTAATTTTTCTCTCATCTGTGAAAATCCCATTTTTGGACACGATATGCCCTAAAATGACTCCATGTTTAACCCAAAACTGACATTTGAAAGGGTTTAAGGAGATGCGATACAATCTGCACTTCTTAAACACTTTTTGTAAACATGATAGATGTTCTTTCCAAGAGGAATAAACACAAGAAAGCTTCACAAAACTCCCTCAAATATTCTCTAAAAGCAGTGTTTATTAATCTTTGAAAGGTAGCAGGGGCATTGGTTAAGCCAAAAGCCATAACATGAAATGCGAACACTCCAAATTCGGTCATAAAGGTTGTTTTAGCTTGGTCCTCTAGTGCAATTTTGATTTGATTGTATCTAGAGTACCCATCTAAAAAGCTATAAGCTTCCTTTCCTTCAACTCTTTCAATTGCACCACAAAGCAGCATAGAGTGCTATTCGAGCTTAGTGCAGGACATCTCCCCGACAACGGCACCAAAAATGTGCGCATCTATCGCACGTGTCAAAGCAAGTGACTTGCTGTACACTTTGTGCGAACAAAAAATGGCTGCAAGCACACAACCAGATTAATCTAGCAAACTCAAGAGAGCAAGGGTGTGTCACTTACCGCCCTACACTCGCCTTCGTGGAGGATTCCTCGCTGCGAAGAAGAGGGAGCTACCGTTGTGCTACACTCAACCGCCTCGCCGCCGCCGTGTCGTCGCAATGCTCAATCACACACACACACACACACACACACACACACACACACACACACACACACACACACTCACGCATACACACATACACAAGGAGATGGAGATGGAGCAAGAGCACTCTTCAATTGCACAAATGAGAGAATGAGTGATGTTTGGGTTTAGGTGACTTTTATATGAGCTCGCCCATTCACACTTGGGCACCCATGCTTAGCCAACTGAACCTTGAATGTTCCAGTTAGAGTGCACCTCTCATCAGCGATCACTGTTACCCTTTTTCTATTGGACCGACAAGCCCGGCCCATGACTACTAGAAGTGGACGCCGGTGGTTAACAACGATAAAATCAAACTCAAGAAGAACTAATAACCATCGCGTAATTCTTTTCGTGGAACAAGGTTGATTTACTAGATACAACAATGCTTGATGATCCACATGGAAAACAAACTTGTTGGCAAGAAGGTAGTAGCAAAATTTCTTTACTACGTAAATCATAGCTAAACCTTCTCGCTTTGTAGTGGTGTAGCTCTTCTCAACATCATTCAATCGACGACTTGCAAATCTAATGGGGTAGTCCCATTTATATTCTCTTGGTTGAGCTAGAACACACCCAATAGCAAAGTTCGATGAATCAATATGCACATGGAAAATCACATTCCAATCAGGCACTGTGATGGGAGTACTTGTCAAGGCCTTTTTTTAATAACTCATAGGCATGGTCACACTCCGCAGTCCAGTGGAACTCAATAAGAAGTTTGTACAATGGGCGAGCTATTTCGGTAAAGTTTAAAATAAACCGTCGGTAATAACCAACATGGCTCATGAACCTTATAGTTTGTAGGTGGTGACGAATCAAAAATGGCTTTAATTTTTCTCTCATCTGTGGTGGAAATCCCATTTTTTGACACTATATGCCCTAAAATGACTCCATGTTTAACCCAAAGTTTGCATTTAAAAGGGTTTAAGGAGATGTGATACAATTTGCACTTCTCAAACACTTTTCGTAAACATGATAGATGTTCTTTCCAAGAAGAATAAACACAAATCATCTAAGAAAGCTTCACAAAACTCCCTCAAATATTCCCCAAAAGGAGTGTTTATTAATCTTTGGAAGGTATTAGGGGCATTGGTTAAGCCAAAGCCATAACACGAAATGCAAACACTCCAAATTCGGTTATAAAAGTAGTTTTAGCTTGGTCCTCTAGTGCAATTGTGATTTGATTGTAGCCAGAGTACCCATCTAGAAAATCTATAAGCTTCCTTCCCTGCAACTCTTCCAAGCACATGTCCAAATATGGCAAGGGGTAATGGTCTCTCTTAGTGGCGACATTGACCTTCTTGAGATCCAAGCACACTCTGAGTTACCCATTCTTTTTTGGCACAATCACTATTGGAGACACCCATTGTGAGTGCTCAATAGGTTATATGAACCCGCATTTAACAAGCTTTTCAATCTCTTCTTGAAGAATCTTTTCATACTTAGGATTCATTGGGTAGGGTCGTTGCTGGACCGGTTTAGCCATGCTATTCATGGGAATTGTGTGTTGCACTACGGAAGGTGGAACACCTTTCATATCATGATATGTCCAAGCAAATATATCCTTGAATTCCTTGATAGGCTCCTTAAGTACATATTCCTCAGTCTCTGTCAGATCTTGGGCAATGAAAACAGGTTTGGACTCCTCACCTGGGTTTGCTAACTCTATTTCCTTAACTATCACTCGATTATCATAAACTCCATTACTTCCATTGATAGGTGTTCTTTGGGCCTTTGTATACACAACCTTACGCTCCTTCGTGGTGTAGGATTTGAAATGATCACGTGTAGGGTGTAAGTCTGTGGGGTCTTGTTGCTCTGTGGATTGTGATTTCTCTTCCACTTCCTTTTGTTGTTGAGCTAACTCTCATTTTTGTCATCTCCTTACAATATGGCTCTCTGTAGCCTCTAACTGTGCAATGTCAATGGGTTGTGGACTACATCACTTGACGCTTTGAAGGTGTTCTCCCCAATTATCTACCAACTTCCAATGAGCATCACATGCCCCCATATAATTTGGCCATTCTGCGGTAGATTTCTTTTCATTTATCCTAGCACGCACATTTGCTCGATATTGTTGCCTCTTATATTTTTCACTCTTCTTGTCTAATTTTTGATCACGACCTTCCTCCAGTGAAGAGTCACTAGATGAATCGCTAGTTGTGATTTCTCCTCTCTAGGATAGATGGTCATCTAGCGTGGTTTGTCCCCACATTTGCACCAAGATTTAACTCAGATTCTTTCTCCTCAGAGTCAATTTCGATTGATGATTTTAACTCTAAATCGTGTGGGCTATAGTCTTTTGAGACGCTACTAGTTCCAATGTCAGTCAAGCCTTCATCTAGTAGGTCATTAGAAGCTATATGCATCTCTCCTATCATATTTAAAGGTATGACTTGTGGCATTTCATCCCCCTCAGGTGTTACCCAGGTCGTCCCCCTATTTCCCCAAGTGTCTATGGTTGCTGCTAGGTGGACCCAATCCACATTGTCAAACTCAGTCATCCTAGGTAGAACATCCATAAAAGGGAAATCTTCCCCAACATCAGTGTCCTTTTTACATGTGTAAAAAGGACACTGCAACGGGACCAAGTGAATTGTGGTGTCAGATCTCATGTTTCCTAGAGGATGTGCTGGACCAGTTATAAGATCAACTTGAATGAGAGAGTCTTCAAATTGGAAGTAGACATCATTTTTAGAGCAGTCATGCACCATTTTTGCTTCCCTCATGAAAGGACGTCCTAAGCTCATCTCAAATGACATAGTGTGCATGGAAAAATCCATAACAATGAAGGTATACCTTATTTTGTGTCTAAAGACCTTGACCTTGAGATCTTCTAGCATCCCAATAGTCTTAACAATAGTCCCATTGGCCATCTTTACCACTATGTTTATAGTCCCAAGGTGAGGTCTTCCCATAGTTTCCCAGCAATTCTTATTAACAATGCTAACCCAAGTGCCACCATCAAGGATTCCCTTCACAGTTAATCCCTTGATAGTGATTGGTATGGTCGCATTGGATTCATTTTCTTCAAAGTATTGTCCCACCTTGTTAACAGGTATTTTTACAATAGGGTTCTCATCCAGGTTAGGTTGTGGATCTAAGTGTTCCTCCTCTATTGGCACCTCCCTAGCTCCAACCATCTGTGCAAATTGTGGTAGCCCGACTTTCAGTTCTCCATTGAGGAAAGCTCGAAGAGCTGAGAATAGCTCGGGGTCTCCATATAGTTTGGACATGATGGTGGTTCTAACTTTTGAAGCCATGAAATCCTTCGATTAGTTAACGATACTTTTTGGGCTTTCGTCCCTTGGCATGGGGAAGATGGAATCTCTATTTCTTCAATAGGGTCAGGTAATCCCTCTGTAAACATTCTCTCTAACAAGAAGGGAGTATGCCCACTACCCGATGACTTAAAGTTCCCTTCTTCTTGGATGAAACTAGATATGGCTAGTGGTCTATGGTCTTTGTGAGGTTGATTTTGCATAGGGAACATTGTGTTGCTAATCTGGATCTGCTTGGGTGCTGGCTCTAGATCCCTTTGGGTCTCTTCTACCAAACTCATTAATTTCTTGATTCGCTCGATCTCCTATGTAGGGTTTGGGTGAGTTCCTATCTTCTTCTTGGGTCTTGGCCATTGTGGCTCATGACAATCTTTCTTGTTTGTTTGTTTCCTAGTGGTCATTTTGGTCTCCATGGTCTCACTTGAATCAGAATCCTCTTCAATGTCGTCCATATATATGGGGTCATCACCAATCCCTATGTTGGTCTTTGAACTGGGGTCTGACTTCGTTGCTTTTTACGATCTCTTCCTTCATGTTTTATTCTTCTTCTGAGATTGGGCAATTGATGTTGTGTCTCTTTCTTCAAGAATATAATTTTTGGTTTTGGAGCATCTATCGTGTAAGTACATTTACTGGTACCATAGGCATACTTTGTGATGGCTCCTTAGTAACCTCAATTACATTCAATGGCATGATCATCGGTGCATTTGGATTATTAGGAAATTAGGCAATCAAATGATCTACGCCACATCGATTACACATGAGTATCGGCATTGTAGATGTGCTTGCTTGATTGGTTTGCATTAATGTGGCATTATTTTGTATCTAATAGAACACTTGTCTACACGATATGGACCTCCACACTCATATCATTGAAGAGGTGGTCTCTTGGCAGTGAAATTGATTTTTGGCCTCTTGCCACAACAGCAGCTACTTGATAGACAGCTTTGACTTGTCCCCAATAGTCCTCCATGTAGTATTGTGGATTTTCTTCAACTCCATCAATCCCATAGGCAATATTAGGGTCTAACTCTTCCTCACAGCCTTCCAAACAAGCAATAGATGACTCACAACCCACTTGATTCACATAAGTGATTCTCGGATGTGGGGGTGGCGGTCCTAGCATTGGAGGTGGTAAGGCTGTTGTTTGAACAACATTTTGAGCCCTAGGGACCATGTATCGTGACGGTTGTTCAAGCGGTGGGACCGGCATCAATGCAGGCACTCAAGGTGTGTCCGTCCATGCTAAGGTTGGTCTAGTGGCCATCGCAAGTTTAAATACTATGCAATCCTTGGCTTGATGACCATACCTCCCACATGCATTGAAATTCTCATTGAATTTTACTCTAAACATAGGGCATTCACTGGTACTATGTGGACCATAGCTAACTTAGCACCATTGTTGCTCCCTTCTTGGATACATATGATTGTTTTGTGGAGCACGATTTTCTCTAAGACTTTCTTGAATGGCCTTGGTGAGATCTTCTAAAGTCATCTTGGATATCTTTGGCTCTTTAGCAATAGGCTTTATGGTCATTGGCTCATGCCACGATGCGAGCTAGTAGATTTAGGCTCAACAGACACTCTTTCTCTTTGAATCATTAAATTGTTTTTAATTGGATCGCATTGGTGTTGACTGCTTCCCAAGTGGTGATACCTCTAATGACTAGGACATTGTAGATATCCTCATGTTGTAGTACCCTAATGAATCTATCAAGCAATTGGTTATTATTGAAGTGCTCATTTGGATTACAATGAGGATTCAAATGCTTCAAGAGACTAATAAAGTCTCTCATTGACTCCCCTTCCTCTCGTTGGGCTTTTTGGAGCTGAGATGCTACACCCCAAAGTACTCCCTCTCGTATGTACTCTTTCAAGAACAGTCTCCTAATAGTAGGGTAAATTGTCTTTTCTTCCACCCTTAGGATTCTATACCAATCCCCAGCCTTTTCACTCAAGGTCAGGCTTAAAGGATTACTCTTATGCAAGTCATTGTGTTCTCCTAGGGAATCACATATTTGTTCAAATACTTTGATATGATTTCTCACATCCTCTCTCCACTAAATTTTTGTGTGAGCTTGGCTATTTGTATTGCCTTACTTCTAGGCTCTCTATCAGGCGTGTTATGCATATTTTTAGCAATAGATCGATCGATAGCTTGAGCAAATGTTGCCAAGTCACCTAAGTGAGCAGGTATGGTGAGGACATGTGCTCTTGGGACTACATATGGAATGGAGTTTTGAATTGGGTTTGGTGTATATGTAGCCCTTGTGTTCCAAGCTTGGTACAATGTTGTGACATGTGGTGGCCCAAAGTTCATATGTGTAGCCCTGTGCATAGCAGACGTGGGATGTGACATACTAATGCTAGCTGGTATGGTCCCATTGAAATAAGAGCTTGGATGTTGTGGTTGTGGAGAATAAGTTGTTGAAACAATGGGAGGGGTAGGATCTATATGAGTACGAGGACCTATAGGTGCATATGATTGATACACATTTGTAGGTACTGTTTGCAGGCATCGGGCTACCATGTAGTGGTGCTTTACTAACAAATGAGGTCCATGGCATGTTTTTTGTCATGCCCATCACTAGGGTAGGCATGGTAGCCATGGTGTCATCAAGAGAAAGATGAACTAAACTTGGAAAGGTAAAGCTATCACTTGTGGGCTCAGATTGTACTGAGATCCCCTGGCGAAACAACATATATAGGATCCATCGGGCTTACGGAGGGAGTCTCCATTTGTGATAAAGTTGGTTGCTTAGCCTTCCCTATATCCAGGAATCTCATGAGACCCGTTTTGAAGGCATGTGCTCATTAAAGTCTCCGTTTGTAGTTCATACTCCCAGTTCTCATTTAGAATACTCCATCTAGGATTGAGGTGCTAAAGGTGTCCTTTGAACTAGATGCAATGTGACTCACTATGGGTTGACCCTTAGTAGTTGTTAATTCAAGAGCACTCGATTGCTAGATTAGAATGGATGTTGACATAGGGGCCTTTGCCTTTAGCTCCCTCCGTTGCTCTGCCTTGCGTAAGCTCTCAATTTCCTTTTTCCTAGCTGAAAAGATATATCGTTCAACCTCCAAGGCTTCTACCATTAGGTAATATAACCTCGCAGGGGAATAGCTGTGAAGAGTCAGGGGGTGTAGTGAATGGAGTATTCACATGCACACTCTCTAGGAGCATGGGGTCTACGTTGGTCATGACTGGTGTTCATATACCTTATCACCCTTGCAACTAGATAAAACACCTAGTGCGATCGCAAACTATTTGGCAAAGTCTTCACCCCATTAACAACTTGGAAAAATTGGTTTCAAAATGTGACGACATCGTTCCAAAAGGTATGATCTACTCAAGGAAGGTGGGAGTGTTTGCTGACATCCATCATTCACTTGCTCCCCTCTTAACCTTCCTCTCTAACATCTCAATCTCACAATCCTAGGGAATGTATATATATAGCCCTATACTCAAAAAAACAAAAATAAAAAAGTAAAAAAGAGAAAGATCCACCAAACAAGAAGCTGGAAACCTATAAATTCTAGTACAGGACCCAAAAATCATAATAACACATTATGCACAAGGACACGACATTTTGACATGACCCTTATAATATTTGCACACTAATCAGCATCTATCTGTGTGTACAAATATAACTAGTACGCTAGAGTCATCCACTTCTACCTTGGGTGAGAGGTACCCTCTTTACTTTTTACAAGTGTTTCACATAGTCTACCCAGTGCTTGCCTATGAATGGGATTTGGTAGATACGCTAGCGTGTGAGAAGAATTTTGAAAAATTAGAATGGCTAATACGTCTCTTGACCACGACTAATCCCTACTTAGTAGAGAACGTCTCTCCGATTGCACAAGCTTACCCTTTGGACCAAGATAACTATAGACTCCTAGTGACATTTTTAGTGAACATATGTGCATCTAATGATGAGGAAGATTTACACAATTACACGGATGGCATGTATGGTCTCACGGATGATGACTTTATTTTTCTTGATGATGACGAGGATAGGGGTTTAGACTTTGGGCTACCCACCCATCTATTCAATATCATGTTCCCTTGACCCTCTAGGGGGGTGCAAATAATTAGGTTAGGGTTCTTTAGGTTGTTTTGATTGTGCTCAATAAAGGTTGGTGCATCTTCCCACTGATGTGCCTCCTAGAGGTTTTCTTGTGTTTTCTAGTGTGTACAGGAATGCATTGCAGAATTGTCATTTTGAACTTCATGGAATCTTTGTCATGTTCACTCTTTGAATCGAGCATGATCATCAACACAAACATGTGTTTCTTATCCGGTAGCATTGCCTCTTGTCTTTTTTTTAGCATCCATGTTGTCTGCTTTAACTATGATTGGTAGCACAATATTCAGCACATTTGCTTAGTATTAAACATAAGATTCAATATAATTTTTTGTCATAGTCCATTGTCTAGGTTTATGAATCAAGCAGTCTGACTAAGCTAGTTTGACCAAGATAGGCGTTAAAGATCTTCTCTTAATACCATGGGAAATGCCTTCCTAATTGTCAATGGTTACTTTAGGTTCTTAATCCAATTTAGGCAGCATTGTGTGCAATGTACTAGTGCTTTCTAGTGGGCCCTCTTGACCTTTAGTTTAACTATTATAAAGGAATTTTACTACTGTGATGAGCCTGGGGAGGGTAACAGTGTCGATATGACCCCCCAAAGTTACAAAATTGAAAGGCAATGAAAAACAAACAAAAAAAATCAAAAGTGCCACAAATGTAAATTCTTACGCTGAAAGAGAAATCCCAACTTGATTTGGTACTTCACTCACATGTATTGCCTATGATACTAGAGCCCTAGAGGTTCCCAGTGTGGGCGCCTTTCTTTGAAAAGCAAAAAGCCCAAGGCATACAAAATAAGCACACACGTCAATGAATTGAATCAATGTGAAAAACACTTTGGGGGGTCAAACAAAGGGAATATTTCAGGCGATGATTTCATAAGCAATTCCTTCTATCGTAGCTTAACCAGAAGGTCTTCTAGGTATAGCCTCTAGTCAGCCTCATACATGAAATACTTTGCTCTCGCAATTAAACAGATTAATTGACCTTTAGCACCTCTCGAACGTTAAATTAGTGACCCGAGACTTGTTTAACTTTTGATCTTTACAACTGCTTATGTGTTTGATTATACTACAGTTCAATGCAAATTGTTTAATATACCAATCAATTTGTGTACCTATTCACTGTATATGCTTTTTAATTGTATATGAGAATGCAATTATTGTGCAATTTTTGGTTGATTTTGCAGTGTTTGAAGAAAGCTCAAGACTACAAAATCAGATGCTCTTCCACCTTGACGAACGGGCTTCATCTCACTAGCTTTCGAGGACAAAATCTACATCAAGAAGGGGGGCATGTTAACCCTCATGGACACTCTATCACCTTTGACAGACACCTTATCATTATTTGATTGAGTCATGGACCCGGCTTGTCGGTCCATAGGTGTGTAGGTGATCGCCAATGAGAGTTACACCACTTATTCCATTTTTACACGATTTTTACTATGACCGGCCACTGTGGACGCCCATGTGTGAATGAGTCAAACTCTTATAAAAGGTCCATTTGACCTAAAAACCTCATTCTTTGAGGTGCATGCTAAGAAGTGCTCTTGTTGTACCTCTATCTCCTTCTCCTTCGTGTACTCACGGGTGTGTGTGTATGTGTGTGTATGCTTGTGTGTGTGTGTGTGTGTGTGTGTGTGTGTGAGAGAGAGAGAGAGAGTGTGTGTGTGTGTGTGTGTGTGTGATCGAGCATTGCGGCGGCAAGGCGATTGAGCACGGTGGCGGTGATGGAAGCTCCTTCTTCTTCACGTCACAAGATCCTTCATGACGGAAGCATTGAGCGAAATGAATGATACACCATTGCCCCTTTGAGCTTGCTAGGACTGTCTAGTTGTGTGCTTGCAGCCATTCATGGCTCGCACACAGTGTTTGGCAAGCTCCCAGCCTCCGACACGTGCGGCAAAGTGCACAGTTTCATTCATTCATTGATGCCAAAGTCTGTCCAATGAGTATCTATTTTCTAAAGTTATTCCTTCAGTTTTCTCTCATTCACATATTTACCATGTCTAGTGGAAATCGCGGACAACGTGATCAACATGGTCAACCCCCTCCTTGTGTTGACCCCATAAACAATGTGCACGCCACTTATATTCTCAATAGTGTATATGCTATGAATGCAGTATGCACAACACAGAGTGCACACAACTACACGGACTCTCTCCGTATAGTTGATGAGGCCACAAGCTCTATATTCAATGCCATGCAAAACCTTGATTTCAATGCACATCCAACCGAAGGGGATATCGATCAAGTTGCGGCACTAGCCAACCATGCAAGTATGATTTGGGGGGGGAACATGGTTTTCGCACCCCACAGTAGTGTGAATCCTTCGAACGACACGTGGAGGCTTGGGTAGAAATGTGGATAGCATACATTGTTGGGCATGGAATAGCCAATGGAGCCAACAACAACAACAACAACAACAACTAGATCTCGCCTTTCCTCGCTAATGGTGGAGAAATAAAGCCTTAACACCATATTAGCATATTGTACTGTTTTTTTCTCCATATCTATCTTATTGTAGTTGTTGTTTTAAGTTGTGCACTTTAAACCCTTTTAATAACAGTCTGTGGTGTTTTTATTTGCAATCTTTAAATGTTGTTCAAAATCAAATTTCATTATTATGGAGTGTAAACCGTTGAAATTGATTTGTTGCATGTGTGCGAGTGCTCACAGTGTGACAAAATAGAAGGACATCATGTTGGTGGTTTATCTTGTCGCCCAACATATATCAGAACATTTGAGAAGGCAAGTCGCATTATGAGTGAGAGGATAGTGACAGAGAGAGATTTATAAATTATGAATGTTTGAGAGAGAGAGAGAGAGAGAGAGAGAAGAGAAGAAGAAGAAGAAGATGATGATGATGATGATGGAGAAGAAGAAGCTTGGGTGGTATAGTGATAGAACCATTTACCACTTTTTTTTAACACACACACAACCATCATCAAAGAGATGGAGATGGAGGATCAAGAGAGAGACTAAAGTTACGAAGGGAGAAAGAATCTTCTTGGAATCTGCTCGTTGGATTCCAAAAAAGCACTTGTTGAAAAATGCTCGCCAAAAAATTACGTCCATTGCACTAGATGTGAAAGTAAGTGGACGATAGATTGCTTGTGGTCTAGCTTGAAGGTGTGCATCCAATTTCTTGTAATATAGTCCTTGCACAACACATGAGCCTCTGAAAATTACATTGCTCCATTCATCAATGTACCCCTTCTCCACCTTCACCTTTGCTGCAACACACTTGACTAGGTAGAAATCCACATTCTGGACATTGGTTGAAGCATCTGGACTTATAGCAAATGTGTCTCCAACACATAGAGTGCTACTCAACACATCATTATGACCTTTGTATGTGAAGTCATCATAACCAATAACTTCCTCTATTGGAACTTCATCTATTGGCTTAGAATTTTCCACAACCTCATCATTTAATGGCAACAAAATATGATAATCCCAAGCCTACACATGAGCTTTATTGATGCAGTGATTCCACCTTTTGTGCATGCATACATCGCAAAAGCATGCCAAGTTTCTTGTTGCAAGGGTAGTTTGATCATGCGGGTTGTGACCACGAAAAGCATACAGAGAGCAAGATTTTCCACAATGGCACGATTCACTTGACTTTCCTCTCTAACCTCCCAAAACTGTTACCATATACATGTGGTAGTGATGTGTGTGAACACACTAGGACCGCCGGGGCATTTTTTCCCTCTTTAGGAGGTTTTTTCCCCCGAGCATTATATATACGCCTATCACTCTAGGGCTATCTATCTTTCCATTGCACACTAAGTAACACACTCTCTATTGTGTGCCTTGAGCTTCCTTAGTCTTCTCCAAGCTATGTGCATTTCTCTGCAACCCTAATTCCAACAATTGGTATCACAGCAGGTTGCATCCTCCTGGGCTTAGTCGCCAGTTGCTCCAGCACACGCCTGCTCACTTTCTCCGATTTCAGTGAGGTTTGGTGAGCGTTCGCAGGTCAATAAATATTTCGTGTAGCTCGTAGAGCACAGTCTGCTCAGATTTCTGATTTGGGTTCATTTCGGCCTCCGTTTCCACTACAAGCAGTACTGCACAGGCTATTTCGTCATTTTGTGCAGAATTTCTGTGCGTGTCGTTTTCTGCATAACAGGTGCCTTACATTCTTCTACGGTTTGTGCTATATAGAACGTGTTGTTCCCACTCCGTTTCTCCTATTTTTTGGGAGTTTTCACATCAAGTGCAGCATTTACCATGGCTGACAACGACACGGATGTGTTCAAGATGTTTGCTGCTGAGGACAGGTTGGATGGGGACAACTACCCTATGTGGGCTTATATGATGCAACATGTTCTTGTGTCAAAGGGCGTCTGGAACACTGTGCAGGTCATGGATGTACGTCCTGGTTCTGAGGATGTAGGCGATGTTGAGGATGTTGCAGGTCTTGCTGCAAGGATTGCTGCTCTTAGAGTTGTTTTGCCCACAGCAGAACAAGCTCGTTGGGATGTAAAGGATGCGCAGGCTCATGCATTGATTGTGTTTGCCTATGAAACACACCATTGTTCCTCACATCCGTTCTGCAAAATTTGCAAAACAGGCTTGGGATATTTTGGCTGGTCTTTATGCAAGTCGTAATGAGGCTAAAATTGCTTTGCTGCGTAAAGAGCTGGAGTCGAAGATTATGCATGAGGAAGATGATATGGACACTTTCCTTGCTAGTGTGAAGGATATCAATGAGCAACTTATTTCTGCAGATGAAGTCATTTCAGACAGTTCCCTTGTGCAAACTGTTCTTGATGCCTTACCAGATTCTTACCAGACGTTTGCTAGTACTTGGAGACTTATGAACCAAGGAAATCCTGAAGTTGTCAAGTTTGATGCATTATGCACATTGCTGTTGCAAGAGTCACTTTCCAGAAAAAACAAGACTAGACAGCATGCAGTTGAACAGACTTTTATTGCTTCTCAAAGAAAGGGTGGTAACAGCAATGCAACCACTTCTTATGGCTCTACTGCGAGTGGCAAAAATTCTGTTCCTAATGCTTGTGCTGGCAGCAATTCATCTGGAAATTCTGGTGATAAGGGCAAAAAGAAGATGCGTTGCCATTATTGTAAAGCTAATGATCACTTGATCAAGTCGTGTCCTAAGTTGAAGGCCAAAGAGGCTAAGAAGAAAGAGGGTGGTTCCACTGCAAATGATGGTTCCATTACAAATGCAGCCATTGTTGAGTCTTCTGTGAAAGGAGACTGTGATGCTAATGTTGATGCAGAATGGGCTTTTAACGCAGAGTGCACTTACAATCATGTTGTCCATGATGCATGCTTGTCAGTTGCTGCAGATTCACATGTGTGGTATTTCGATAGTGGTGCTACAAAGCACATTACCTCACATCATGAATTGTGTACCTCTCTCGAGTCTGTCCCTCATGGGAATTCAGTCACTTGTGCCAACAATGCCTCTTATCCGATTCAGGGAGTTGGAAAGATTGTGCTTACTGCTGCAAATGGCAGTTCCTTCACACTTGTTGATGCACTTTATGTACCTGGGATCAAGAAGAATCTCTTGTCTGTATCTGCACTTGCTAGACTTGGACTTGTAGTCAAATTTGTGGATGACAGATGTACGGTTCATGATCTCAGTTTTGGTGATGAAATTGTTGCATCTGGCCTTTTGTGCCATGGGCTGTAAAAGCTCACTTTGTATGAAAAGTGTGGAAAAAATTTTGCAAATGTAGTTACAGATTCAAGGGCTATTTCAGATGCAAAACTTTGGCATGCACGTTTTGGTCATCTGAATTTTGCCAGTTTGCTGCGTTTGCAGAAATCTGATATGGTTGCTTCTTTGCCGCCTCTTGAAGCACCTGTCAAACATGTTTGTGAAGGCTGTATTTTGGGTAAGATACAACGTTCTAAGTTTCCAAAGGATGGTTCAGTTTGGGCAACATGTAGGTTGCAGCTTGTTCATAGTGATGTTTGTGGGCCCATGCAAACTCCATCCTTGGGCAATTACCTTTACTTCGTGAGTTTCATTGATGATTACTCCACGCATGCATGGGCATTTCCGCTTAACACAAAGTCCAAAGTTTTTATGTGCTTCAAACAATTTCCTGGCTATGACTGAAAATGTCTCGAAATGTACTATGGGCACCCTCCGTTCTAATCGAGGGGGGGAGTATATGTCTCATGAATTCAATGCATTTCTGGCTTGTCGGGGGATAAAACACCAATGTACAGTGCCTTATACACCTCAGCAAAATGGTGTTGCTGAGAGGAAAAATAGGTCACTTACGAAAATGGCACGATGTATGGTCAAAAGTCAAGCTTTGCCGCATTCTTTTTGGCTTGAGGCCATCATGTGTGCCGTTTATGTACTAAACAGGTGTCCTACGAAAGCTTTGCAGTCTATTACTCCATATGAAGCACGGCATGATAGAAAGCCTTCTATTGAGCACATGCGTATTTTTGGCTGTTTAGCATATGCTTTGGTGCCACAAACACAGCGTGGAAAATTGGATGATAAGGCTGTCAAATGTATTTTTGTTGGTTATAGTGCTAAAAGCAAAGGTTACAGCTTATATCATCCGCAAACAAAGCGTATTCTGGTTTCACGGGATGTAGTGTTTATGGAAGATTCTGTTCAGCCCTTGCTATCATGTACTAGAGACAGTAATGTAAGCTCACAGGACATTTATGACACTTTGTTGCCTCTTTTCAGTGGTGGAAATATGAATGTAAGTTCCAATGAGGTAAATGTACAGCCTATGGGGGTTTCTGAAAATGTTACAGATCAGCCTATTACTGATGCAAATGTACATGATGTACTTGATGAGGAAAGGGCTGAAAATGAGTAGGCTAGAGGTATGCCAAAATGGCTGGTGCACACTTTGCGTGACAGTAAATTGGATGCACCTTTGTCTAGTCATACTCGTTCAGGCTCTCGCCATGCATCTTATGCATCAGATTGTTATGCTTTGGCTGTGTCTAGCTTACATGATGTTGAGGAGCCTCTGTCTTTTGATAAAGCACAGAATTCAGAAAATTGGATGGCTAGCATGCAATCAGAATATGATGCACTTATAGAAAATGACACATGGACTTTATGTGATTTGCCTCCTGGCAAAAAGGCCATTGGTACGAAGTGGGTTTATAAGTTGAAACGTAAGCCGGATGGTGAGATCGATCGCCATAAGGCTCGACTTGTTGCAAAGGGTTATGCACAGCAAAAAGGCATAGATTATGAAGAGACTTTTGCTCCCACTTGTCATATGACTACTATACATTTTCTATGTGCATTGGCAGCTCATTTTGGTTGGGATGTACATCAATCAGACATTGTTACTGCTTTCTTGAATGGTGACATATTTGAGAAAGTTTATGTAACGCAGCCTCACGGTTTTGTCATAAAAGGACAAGAGGACAAAGTGTGCAGATGTAAGAAGGCTTTGTATGGGTTGAAGCAATCTCCTCGTGCTTGGTATGAGAAAGCTGACACTCATTTGGTCAAACGAGGTTTTCGTAACAGTCCAACAGAAAGCACATTGTATGTAAAGCGTGAGGATGATGTACTTCTCATTGTGGTTCTTTATGTCGATGATTTGCTGATCACTGGACCAAATGAGAGACATATTGCTGAATTTAAGGCTGATTTGAATGCTACTTTCAAGATGAAAGATTTGGGGCTGTTGCATCATTACTTGGGCATATAGTTTAAGCAGTGTGATGGTGGTATTGCCTTGTGTCAAAAAAGTTACATAGAGACCTTGCTATGTAAGTTTGGATTTGAGGATTGCAAACCTATTGCCACTCCCATGGAAACAGGTTTGAAGTTGAGTCTACATGATGCTGGCAATCCTGCTGATGTCACTCTTTACCAAACTGTTGTTGGCTACCTCATTTATGTATGCAACACGAGGCCAGATATTCAGTTTGCAGTCTCACAGGTAGGCAGATTTATGCATAGCCCAGGGTCTAAGCATTGGCAGGCTGTCAAGAGGATTTTCCGCTACCTTAGTGGCACTTTACATCTTGGCTTGTTTTATCCCAAGAGGGGATCATTGCCGCCATACTTACATGCTTTTTCAGACTCAGATTGGGTTGGTTGTTTTGACACGCGAGTGTCCACAAGTGGTTTTTCTTTCATGCTTGGCAGTTCATGTATATCATGGTTGAGTAAGAAGCAACCTACTGTGGCCATTTCGAGTTGTGAGGCTGAGTATAGGGCAGTCTTCACAGCTACGGTTTAGTGTGTATGGCTCAGACGCCTTATGGCTGATTTGGGTGTTGGACAAGACACTGCCAACACTATCTACACTAACAGTCAAAGTGCATTGGCAGTTGCAAGGAACCTAGTTTTTCATGCTCGCACAAAGCACATTGAGGTGCATTACCACTATGTCAGGGAGAGGCTCTCAGCAGGAGAGATCAGCTTGGCTTATGTGCCAACACAGGACAACCTTGCAGATCTTTTCACAAAGGCATTGTCTCGTGAGAAGCTTGAAGCTTTCCGCAAAGCTTTGGGCTTACTCCCCTTTGTGGACTGATCATGTCCTCAGGGCATGGCACTTTCCTTTACTCATGTGCCAGCTCTCGTTCACCGCATCACTCCAGGGGGGATTTGTTACCATATACATGTGGTAGTGATGTGTGTGAACACACTAGGACCGCCGGGGCATTTTTTCCCTCTTTAGGAGGTTTTTCCCCCCAAGCATTATATATACACCCATCACTCTAGGGCTATCTATCTTTCCATTGCACACTAACTAACACACTCTCTATTGTGTGCCTTGAGCTTCCTTAGTCTTCTCCAAGCTGTGTGCGTTTCTCTGCAACCCTAATTCTAACAAAACCACATGGGCACATTCCCTTTCTTTTGAAGGACACGATGCAAGTGTTCCCTACGAGAGAGTGACTTGGAAATAAGCAACCACATATGCTGAACATTGTAAAATAGCTCCATTAGGTTTTAGTTGCTCATGGATCAAGGTTCTTTTCACTACTCCTACACCATCATGCTCACCCTTTTCGTGCCCTAATCCAAAGAAGAGTCGGCTCATCTTAATCCCTCTGAGTCTACCATATTTGCAACAAAATAGAAAGCATGGCTCCATTGAACTGCTAGGCCGCACCATCAAGCCACACCCAATGTTTCTAAGGAAGGAAACACTCTTGCTATAACCAGTCATGGTGTAGCATGAAACAATGTTGCACAAATAATGTGTCATGTACCTTATGAGGAAGTGGATTCTGTTGACTATCTCCCGTGCCTTGTGGTATAACATTATTTGTACAAAAATGACTATCTGACTAGAGTGCCAATGCATTGATTGAATTTCATTGTTCTTCTTGAAGGCATAATTCTTGGCACAATCAACAACTGAGGCAACACCATCATTCAAAAACCAAAGTATACTATCCTTGAATTGTTGTACTTGCCATTGAGCTACAAATTATGAGTGATAAAGAGATTCAACTTGGTCTTCAAGAGTTCAAGAATCCCCCAACACTTCATTTCTTTATGCAAAAGATCTTTTGTTTTTTACTATTTCTATGCTTGTCCTTTGGTTCTACAAATACTTTCACAGTAATACTCTTAGATTGCTTTGCTATCTCCAAGGAACATAATTCTAACCTCTTGACTCCACATATCTTACATTCTCCCATCAAGAATTCTCTTCTATGGAAAACTGCATCTGCTGGCTTTGGACAGAGAACAGACTCCCACATTTGTGTGACACCTTTGAACGTGTGATGTGAAGCCAAGTAACCCTTGCTAATGTTGTCACCTGTGGCATAGATACTGCATACACAGTAGCAATCCACATCATGTAGCCCAAAAGCACGAGTGGTTTTGTGTTTCCTTTAAAAAGCACATTGGGCTTGTTTCCTATGCCACCTTAGTCACGGTGCCGTGGTCGAGTTAAAGAGGGGGGGGGGGGGGGGTTCTTTGGACAAGGGGGACACATAGCATGTGGTGAGGGGATTCTAGGGAAAAGAAGGTGAAGAAGAAGAGCTAGAGGGTATTGTCTCTCTCTCTCTCTCTCTCTCTCTCCTCTCTCTCTCTCTCTCTCTCTCTCTCTCTCTCTCTCTCTCTCTCTCTCTCGCTCTCTCTCTCTCTCTCTCTCTCAAGAAAGCAAGCAAAAGAGGACTATTGAGGGGATTCTTGCAAAGGATACAAAGTGATGGGAGATAGAAAGAGGAGGCAAGAAAAGGAGAAGAGATTGGCCCTAATCTTGGTTATACTGTCCCTCTCTCAAGCTCTCTAACTCTCAAAGAGGAACCATGGAAAAGGAAGCTCTCTTGAGCTCTCACCTTCTCACAAGGGGTATATGAAACAGAAAAGGGGCAAAGAGGAGGGAAGGAAAGCATGGGAAGAAGCTCTCTCTCACTCCCTCGCCCTCGATTAAGAAGGGCTCTCTCTCAACACTAATGAGAGCATCAAGGATGGCAGAAAGCAAGGGAGGCTAGAGTCATTTGGATATTGGTCAGGTTTTAATTGAAAGTGCATGCCCAGTGGAAATTTGGAGAGGGGGAATGGGAAACACACCCGAAACACAAACAAATGCCTCTCTATAGCTTAGGGCATTCACAACACCCCCATCCTCTCAAAAACATCTTCAAAAGACACAACACATGCTAACATCCCACCACCTGCACACCTCTCAACATACCCATGTTCAACTAACACACATTGCCAATGCTCGCTACAACACGCCCAACGCACACCATAGTTCCATTTTCACTCCCTTTGCACCACAAAATGGTCCACAGACACACACCTCCGCTGACACTAACACAAATGCAAAGAGCAAGATAAAAGAGATGGGAAGGGGGAAATGATGCCAAAAATGGGGGAACTGCTCGGAATTTCTCAGGAAAGAACACATACAACCGTCACAATGCCACAAGCGGCGAGCTCACCCACAAAAAAACAATCCCAAGGGCTCACTCTTGGCTTTTTCCACACTGTTCAAAATTGAAAAAAAAACCCAAAAAATGAGTAAAAAAGCGGTTTTATAGAGGGGCCTCGCCCTTTTTAGAAATTTGAATTTGATTGGACCTCTCAAAGGCTTCATTTGGCAACTTTTAAGCCTCGAAATTGAGCTTTCTCACTCCCTCTCACATTGTCACACTTGAACTCTTGAGGAGAGGGGGGCACTAGCGTTAGTGCTAGTGCCTTGTGCCATTTTGCCTTCAAAAGGTTGGGGGCCCAGAGGGCCATGTGAATTTGCCCACCATCGAGTTTGCCATGTCATCATTGAGATGCGATGGCCGTAGGACATCGTCCACTATCGAGCAATGCCGTCGGCCATTACCGGCTTTTGCCGCATGCCAAAAACCCCCACTGCCTCGATGGCACCCGCTTGCGAGCGCACGCACTGCCACCTTCATGGACACGGGCCTGGAAAGCTCCCTCTCACTCATATACGCCCCACAATGGGCCAGAATACCATATAGAGTGGCTGATGTGGTTCAAACTATGCATGTGAGACTATGGCATGCCACTTGGCAGCTTCCCTCAACCAAAGCCTCCAAGCTTCACACAAAGAGCTCCACAAAGCATATAAAGTCCTCATACTTGGTTGTGACCCATCCGCTCGGTGTTACACGTTGGACTCCCCCCCACTAGTCGAGGCCATAAAAATTGACAAAAACATTTGAGACCGCTCTGCAAGCAACTGTAGTCAAACTTCCAGCTGGCATACCTCAATCACCACAGCTCTGATTATCAAGCGTCAAGCCCTACTGACTCCTCGTGATGTAGATCATCTTCTAGAACTTGGTCGAGGCTCAAAAAACAATGAGATGGCACGTCTACCAATGCGATCAAGTGGGCACATGACGGAGCCCTCGGCTAACTTTAAAATGGCCATAGCTTGCACTCTAGATCTTGGATTGACAATCTGAGAAGATCCGCATGCTCCACAACATGACTACTCCTCATCTATCCACTAAAACCAGCCTTGAACACTTGTCTCTATCTAGCATATCTGTCAGGGATCTACAAAGCCTTCCAACTTTAGATAGCCATAACTTTCCCATCGTAGCTCCATTTGAGGAGCCCTCTAGGCCGGCTCGTAGAGTACCTCAAACAACACATTACAAAGCACCTATTGGGTACTTCAAACACCTCGACTTTCCATCCAAATGGGCTGTTTTTGGAGTCTTCTTGGCATTAAAAACCACATTAGGCATAGCTTTCCACCACCCTTTACCTGCATAGG
Source organism: Adiantum capillus-veneris (assembly GCF_014529385.1). NCBI lineage: Eukaryota > Viridiplantae > Streptophyta > Polypodiopsida > Polypodiales > Pteridaceae > Adiantum > Adiantum capillus-veneris. The sequence goes on from NC_140958.1 coordinate 9,030,418, forward strand.
GCCTTCATACTTGTCTAGAATCTTGCCATACCCCTGTCTGCAGCCTTAGCACTGCTTGATACCCACTTCTAAGCTCAACCAACTTTGGTTGCACAATCATTGCCCAACCCCCTTGTCAAACATTCATGTTCGATTAAAAGCATATTTATATAACTTAGAAATTGCCACACCAAATTGATATCCAAAAGCACTCAAAAAACACAACCATATTTACAGGATACATACAGGGTTCCACCGATTCCTCACACTGCATAAGGTTTAGGTGGTTCTCCCACCCCCCTTGACTACAATTTGATTCACATTGGGCACTAGACCTCTATCAAAGTACAGTTTGAGTTGCACACCGTTCACCCTGTGCCTAAGAAGTTTACCATTCTAGCTGATAGGTCCCATTACGAAAGGCCTTCTACACCCTGCATGGACCCGTCCACTTCTTCTAAAAGGTGAAGTCAAAATAGCTCTCATACTTCATCACCAGATCTCCTTCTTCTATATACTTGTCTAACGGACTCTTATTGGCATTGGCCACTTGTTTCTCTTTTTGTTTCACATCGTAGTCCACTGCTACTTCTCTATCCATACAAAATGCTTCAAGGTTGACAATCCTATCCCGTAAAACCTCATGTGGAGTGGCATTGATGTGCCACATACCCTTCAAAGAACCTAGATATGCATGCCCTAGAAGCACATGCTTCCTTACTATAAACCAGCTCAAATGGAGCGAAATTGGTCGCCACTTTGTAGGATGTCCTCTATGCCCATAAGCACTTTGCTAGATTGGTCTCCCACTCTACTTCCTGCTTGTATACATTCTTCATCAGCATTTTGATGATTTGCCCATTTGAAATCTCCACTAGACCATTGCATTGGAGATGATAGGGTGAAGAGAACCATTGTTGAATGTTTAGCTTCTCCACCAATGCTCGCATAAGCTTGCTTCTAAATCCTTGGCCTCTATAAAAATTGAGCACCCAAGGTACTCCAAAATGACAACAAATGTTGTCAAAGAAAAATAGAGCCACTACATGTGCATTTACCTCCTTAATTTCCTTACTCCAGCTGATGTCCTTCCTCTTTTGGATGTGGTCATTGAGAAGAGGATGCAGGTACATGTCTATATAGACGGTGGAGCACATGTTTGTGTCATGACGGAGGCTTCTATGAGAGAGACAGGTGTCAAGGCGGTAGTTAAATCAAATGTGCGCATGAGGATGGCCAACCATGCTAAATCTAGGTGTTTGGGCATGGCTCAGGATGTAAGGGTGAAGGTGATGGGCATTGAGTGCCTAATCGATTTCTTTGTGGTGAAAGCATGCGATAATGGATACCCTATCATTTTGGGTAGGTCGTGGTGGCTATTAGCAATATGAGCCAAACAGGATTGGGAAAGCAGGGTGTTCACCTCACCTGACAAGAGAGAGGGAAACAGGTGGTGCTAGACTTGAAGACCAAAGAGAGCCGTTTGGCGGAGAAAGACGAGGATGACACGATGAGCTACAAGTATGAAACCAAGACAGCTTATGATGAAGGCTACATTGATACCAAGGAGGAGGAAAGCAAGGACGATATGCTAAAGATAGATGCCATTTTCTTTTGGTGTCATTGTTGAAGGCTCTCGTGCAAGAGAGTAGATGCAACCGCAGGTTCATGGCATAGGGGTAGAAGAGGTGGCCAACACGCCAAGTGAAGATTTGACCAAGAAAGAGAGAGAAGGCTATGTCCAATTGTGTGCATCCTTTCCAAATTTGTTTGCGATGGAGTACAGAGATCTGCAAAGGAGCAAAGGGGGTAGAGCACAAGATAGTTCTCAAGGAGGGGCACAAACCAAAAGCGTAGAAGCTGAGGAGGTTAGGGGAGATTCAAAAGGAAGCCCTTTGGTAGGAGATCAACCAGTTGTTGGATGCAAGAATCATATACCCCGTAAAAGAGTCAGAGTGGGTTTCCCCAATGGTTATCACTCCTAAGAAGAATGGGAAATGGCAGTGGCTACAAGCCATTGAATGCAGCAACCAAGAGGAACCATTATCCCTTTCCATTTTAGGATGAAATCTTAAATCAGGCGTGCTAGCCATGAAAGGTACTTGATTATGGATGGGTTTTTAGGATAATTTCAAATAGGGATTTCACTTTGAAACCAGCTTAAGAAGGCATTTATATCTCCATGGGGATGTTTTGCCTATCGCAAGATGCCATTCGGATAGGTAAATGCCTATGCCACTTTTCAAGAATGGATGAACATGGTGTTTGATCCCTATGTGGACAGGTTGGTTCATCAGGGTGTTCATGGACGACATAGGATGCTATAGCTCAAGGGTGGAGAATTTGTCAAAGTTGTGGCTATGTTTTTAGAGGCTTGATGAACAAGGAGGTCAATTGAACCCGAAGAAGTGTAAGCTTGTACAGTCTCAAGCATAGCTATTGGGCCATATGGTGTCGCAAAATGGGATTGAATTCGATTCAAAGAAGGTCAAGGCTCTAGTCCTAATGGTGCCTCCCTCTAGTGCTCAAGGTTTGGCCTCGTTTGTGCATAAACTATAATATTTGTCACGTTTTTTTTGGATCCTGTCCCAATATGTTTATCCTCTTCAAAAGAGGGCTCAACAGATTCATGGGTTTGAATGGGATGAAGAAGCTCAGGAGGCCTTTGACAGGGTGAAAGAGATCTTGTGTCAGTTGCCAACGATGTGTCCTCCCAATCGAGAGGATGATTTCTACATTGCTATGACAGTAGGTACGGTGGCTATTGGAGCGGTGTTGCTACAGAAGGTAGGGAGGAGCTATAAGAATATCTACTTTGAAAGTAGGGTGATAAGTTCTGAAGAGGTGACCTACACCAAAGCGGAGCAATGGGATGGCATTAGTTTTTTCTTGCAAAAAGCTCAAAGTGCATCTCATTGTGCATAAGTTCTATGTGTTGATGGCTAACAATTTATTGTCTAAAGTGGTGTTGCATTTAAAGCTAGGAAAGCGTATCATGAAGTGGGTGCTAGAGCTACAAGAGTTTGAGTTCGGGTTTAAGATTGACCACACTAGTCGATCTCACTTGGTGGATATCTTGGTTAGCAAGGTCATTGATTTACCGGTTTTTTCAAGGGTGGTACAAGATGAAACCAAAGAGGAGCTAGACTTGGAGGGAGCATTTACCATGTGTTTTGATGGTGCATATAGGAGGGTGATGCAAAAACCAAGAGGTGGTGTAGTGATACAAGATCGACGGGGAAAAATTATCTTCTAAAAGACCTACAACATGGAGGATGTCCACACCAACAATGAAGCGAAATACCTTGCCCTCCATTTAGGTTTGAAGAAATGCTTGGAAATTGGCATTTCTAGGTTGGTGGTGAAAGGCAATGCGTTGTTGGTCATCGAGCAATTGCCAGGCCGATGGCAAGTAAAGCAAGATTCCTTGAAGTATTGGATATTTTCCATTAAGAAGCTGTTAAAGTTCTTTGAAGAGGTCCAATTCAAGCATGTCAAGGGAGAGAAAAACCAGGAGACAGATCGGCTAGCAAGCAACAGGGTACATGTACATGTTGCAAGATTATATGTGGCCCCAACCACTTATACAGGTAGGGAGTCCTTGAAGGAGGTGGAAGATTTTCTAACTATTGGGCAATGTTTAGAGGATCTACCCAAGTTACAGAGGAGAGGGATAGAGCAAGAAGTTCACAAGTTTACACTAGTAGGCAAAGACCTAATGACCTATGGTTGAGATGGAGTCCTAAGGAGGGTGCTCTACAAAGAAGAAATTGGCTTAGTGCAAGATCAATGCCATGAAGAGAGTGGACATCGAGGGAAAGACCATGTGCTGTTTTGAGAGTTAAGAACAGGTTTTTGGTGGCCTTCCATAGTGAGGGATGTGCACTATTGGTGCAAGACCTGTCACGAGTGCCAAACCATGGACAAGAGGTGGCTAATAGCTGAGTCACAGGGAGCCATCATTGCACAAAGTGCTTTTGAGAAGTGGGGTTTGAATGCCATCGGTCCACTCCCTAAGTCTACAAGTGGTAAGAAGTATGTTGTGGTAGCCATCAACTACCTCACTTTTGCACCACATGCACATTGCCCTTAGCTCTTGGCGGCCTCGTGCTAACACTTGTAGACCACTGTCTCCAAAGTTTAGGATTCAAAGCCGACAATTGAACAAAAGTAATGTTAGCCTTTTGGCTCTATTTGTGTATCCGAGCTGTCGTCTACAGAGTTGTCGCACAGCCGACTAGGTCATATGAGTCATAAGGGAATGAAAGTCTTGCAGCGTTCTGTTTATATCCCTATATAAGATTACTCTAACTTCTCTTTATGTGAGCAATATATTTATGGCAAACAGACTAGGTTGACATCAATGCCTTTGTACAAGGAGTTAGGCAGTCCTCTAGATCTCGTTCATAGCAACTTGTGTGGACCTATTCCATTCAAGTCTCTAGGGGGAGCGTTATACTTCCTGACATTCATAAATGACTCTACTAGAAAGGTGTGGGCTTATCTCTTGAAGCAGAAGAGCGACGTCTTTAGTGTCTTTCAAAAGTTCTTAGCATTGGTAGTGAACCAATCGAGTAGCCATGCATTACACAACCGCCCAAAACAGTGTGGCTGAGAGAATGAATAGAACCATTCAGGAACGGGTCACTTCTATGTTGTCTACGGCAAACTTACCTCAAGAATTTGGGGAGAAGTTGTTACAACGGTTGCTTACTTGACCAATTGGTCACCTAGTACACCACTAAAGTACAAGGTTCCGTAGGAGATGTGGACGGGCAAAGAGCCCAATTATGACAGATTACGTGTATTTGGGTGTGAGGCATTCTCACATGTGCCAAAAGAGCTTAGACAAAAGATGGAACCCAAATCACACAATTGCATCTTCATTGGATATGGTGTGGACGGAGAGATGGGATATCTTCTCTGGTACCCGGAATCTAAGAAGGTTATACGCAGCTCACATGTGATATTCAACAAGTCTAAGATGCATAGAAAGCCAGTGAAAGACATTGAGTATCACAGAGTACGAACTGAGAATGTTGCCTCACCACGAGTTACACAGAATGTTGGACGTGCTAGTGATGCACCTTCCACTAGTACACACACACATGTTGCTCCAGAGCGAGCAAAATCTAGCAATTGAGTACATCGGAGATCTACTCATACATCTTCTGCACTTGAGCGTTTTGAGCCAGGATTGGACTACTTTCTAGTCCACTGACTGCCGTAAACCCACTTGCTACAAAGAGGCCATTCAAATGGACGATAGCATGAAGCTATGCAATCTGAGTATAACTCGATCTTAGAAAATGAAACTTGGGAATTGGCAGAGTTACCTGCGGCAGGTAAAGATGCATTGCCATGAAATTGGGTGTACAAGAAGAAGTATATCACAGATGATCCCGAGCCTAAATATAAGGCTAGATTGGTTGCTAAAGGATTCAAGCAAATGAAAGGAGTGGATTTCAATGAAATCTTTTTTTGCGTGGTCAAAATGACTACATTGCATCTTGTGCTTGGTTTAGTAGCCATCGAGGATATGGGAATGGTCCAAATGGATGTGAAGACAACATTTCTTCATGTGGGATCTTGAAGAGGATGTCTACATGAAACAACCAAAAGGTTTTGCAATAAAACCTGAGAAGCCAACAAGAGTAGAACTGGTGTGTAGACTCAAGAAAGCTTTGTATGGATTAAAGCAAGGCTCAAGGCAATGGTACATCAAGTTTGATGAGTACATTCAATCCCAAGGTTACGTACGAAGCCAAGCGGATCACTGCTTATACACAAAGAGGTTGAACGATGGTTCCCTCATCATTCTCATTTTGTACGTGGTGATATGTTCATAGCTGCTGGGAAGTCAAAAAATGAGATTGCACTTCTCAAGGATGCCTTAAGCAAGCAGTTTTCTATGAAAGTTTTGGGCGATGCACATCACTTGCTTGGTATGCGTATCAAGGGAGATCACAAACAAACGTGGTATACTTGAACTTTTGCAAGAAGAGTATATTCACAAGATCTTGCAACGTTTTAATATGCAAGGGGGGAAAGCATTGAGTATCCCAAGTTGCATATAAAAAATTTAGCAAGCATGCTTGTCCCAAATCGGATGCTGAAAAGGCAAATATGACAAAGGTGCCGTATTCCTCGACAGTTGGCAGTTTTATGTTCGCCATGGTTAGTACACAGCCAAATATTGCATATGCAGTGGGAGTGGTCAATAGGTTTATGGCTATTCCAGGCATAAAGCATTGTCAAGCACATCTTGAGATACATCAAGGGCTCACCTAGTAAGTGCTTACGCTTTGGGAACAGTGATGCATCCACAGTTGAATACACTGATTCGGATTATGCGGGTTGTGTGGACACTAGGCGATCCACACCTAGCTATTCTTGTTTGCTGGAGTGGCAGTTTCTTAGAGATCATGTATCCAGAATTTCACTTCATCTTCTACCATTGAGGCAAAGTATGTTGCAATTTCTAGTTCCAATAAGGAAGCTATGTGGTTATCTCGTCTAATGGGAGACCTTGGTATACACCAGACTCTAGTGCTACATTGCGACAGTCAGAGTGCGATTGCATTAGTAAAGAACTCTGTGTTTCACTCCAAGTCAAAACACATAGATGTCAAGTATCATGTGGTACGGGATATTTTGGCTAGCAAACGTATTGAGTTAGTCAAAGTTCACACGGATGAAAACCCAGCGGATGCTCTAACAAAGAGCTTAGCCTCAGAGTGGTTTGCACATTGCATAGAGATGATGGGCGTAGGGTGAAGCTACACTCACGCTTCATGTTTGTACAATTGTACATAATAGCCCCTACATTATTTAGCCACTTGGGCCACATTGGCCTTCAAATGGGAGATTGTTGGGTTATAGGCGAGTGGCACATGGCCGGTTATGGCCGGGCGTCCGCCCACTTCTACTCTTTCGTTATAAGGAAATAAAGGAGTAGAGAGTGATTGCTCTCTAATGCTCCACCCATACACTATGTATTGCTCTCATCTCCTTCCCCTTCTCTCCTTTCCTCTCTTGCACCCGCACGACAACTCCATCAGATAACTCTCGTTGTGGCCCTATTGAGATCATCCTGCAATCTAAGAGATTACCTCCCTAAATGAAGCTCGTCAAGCCAAATTTGTACTTTCATGGACCTCTCTCTCTAGTTTGGGTTGTTCCTATGTAGTCTTGCCTACCTATTGTGATGTAAATCTTTTGCAATAAATAACAACTATATACTCTAAGAGACGACATCTTTGAAAGAATTCTTGTTAAGACCAAATTCTACTTGGGAAAATTCTCTCCTTATCTTCTCCTCAAATAGACATTTGAGGTCTCTTGTGATGTTTCCACAAAGTTAAAATTCTCTTCTATTTCTCTCAATATTGTTTGGAAGACTCTCCCTTCGTTGAAGACGTTGAAGAGAGAGGACCAGACTTTGATAACAATCACAATGCTCCTTACCTTGCCCCTATTGAAAATATCCCTCTTTCAATACATCCATGGATGTTGCCCCTGCTGGAACACCCTACACTCAATGCATCTAAGAGATGACATCACAAGCCTTTATGAGTTCCTCTCCTTTGTGTTCTTTTTAAAATCCACCGTGGGAATGCCCCCTAAGTAGAATGTCAATATAAGCGAATCGTTTTCAGCATTCCGGCAACCTCGTTCTTTGCTACATTAATGTGGAATCAGTAAAAGCTCGTGTCGTCGCAGTCTAGAGCGAGCAATGGGGAGCACGCTCAACGAATTAGGGCGCAAATATCTGCTAGCCCTCAGGCATCATCCTCTTCGTACTAAGGTTTCTGTCATACGTTCTTGTTTGCGGTGATGTGTGTGTGTGTGTGGGTGCGCACTTATCTCTGTGAACTTCTGCGTAGGCAATTACTGCTGGATGCATAGCAGGTTGTAGTCAAACTGTTGCGCAAAAAATTGGTGGAGCCAAGCGACTCGATTATAGGAGAATCGCCCTTGTTTTTGTAAGTGTGAATCATGTATCAGAAAGCATGGTGCTTGTACATGTTTGTGTGATGGTCAAGGTAATCTGCATCTTTATGTGTTTGTGTGAACTTCAACCTGATCTTTGTGCTCGTTATGGGGACACATATATCAGGAGGAGGGTGGCTAGACTCACCGTGGCATGTTTTTTGAATAGTAAAGGCCCCTGCAGCGTTGACAAGATTTTAGGAATTTATCAAGTTAAATGATGATTCTATTATGTAACATGTGGAAAAAATTAAGTTAATCCGAATCTTTCTGCATTTCATCAAGTCTCTGTGCAGGAATTCCAAATACCTGATCTTGAAAGTAGACTGTTGTAAATTAGTGATTCAGATATTTTGTTTTCTGGAAAAATCCATGCACTCTACCTGTTGATTTTATAATTAATTTAATCACCTCTGCAAAGATCATTGTTCGTGAGACTACAAAGAAGAGTACTTGAGATTTTACTAGAAACACTTCGTAGCGTCGTATGCTGAGTCTTGTTTGTAGAAAAGGCACTATATGTATGATGGTCATTGGAGGGCAATGCAAGAACTTCTCACCAACAATGACTTAAGATCTTGAACGTTTACAATTCATAGTGATTTTTGCAGCTTTATGGACTCTTGTATGCTGGGCCCTTTGGGCATTTCTTTCACAAGCTTATGGATCAAATTTTTAAGCGCAAGCAAGATGGTGCCACTATTGCCAAAAAGGTGACACAAAGTGATTATCTCGTGTTTTCAATGTAGGCAAAGAGTCCAAAGTTGCTATTTTCTAATTAATTTTGCATTAATGTAGCTCCGCACAAAATAGTGTCTGGATTGTCTTTTGTCAACCAGATTAGAATAGATGAGAAGTTGATGCTAAGAGAGAGAGAGAGAGAGAGAGAGAGAGAGAGAGAGAGAGAGAGAGAGAGAGAGAGAGAGAGAGAGCTGCTCCCGTTTCTTTGTTGCAAACTTTGTGCCAAATTCAAAAAAATGCACATAGTCGAAAGGTAGCACCCACATAGCACAATGTTCGTCTCACTGCATCCAAATGTGGCTTGTTGGAAAGCTGCATAAATGGACTCTGCAATCCAACTGTTACTGAAATTGTTAGGTGTAGCGGAATTGAAATGGTGAAGATCTAAGTCATCTCTCATTTATATGGGAATCTTGGTGCACCAGAATCATTCAACATGCGTCATCATGCATTCATTCAAATTCATCATTCTTATCTTGAATCGACGGATCCATTCTTGAGCTTCCGTCGCTCTCGATCTCACCATCTTGCAAAACAGGCAAGGAGATGATTCACCTCGTTGCAAAAGAGTGGATGTCTAGCTCCATGCTTCTCAATCCATATAGATGTGAGTTCCTCGCTCATATTTCTGGTTATTAGTTACAAACAACCAGATTGTCAGTACATCAGTATCCCTTTCAGTGTACTTTTCAGTATCTGGTTCATCTTTTGGTCAATAGTTCTAGTCCAGCTCTTCCTGCGAGTAAAGCTTCCACTTTTGTGCACTCGTCTGTCCTTTCAGCTTTCCATCCCGTCCTGAGAGGAGACTCAATGGCCTCACACCATCTCGAGTGAATCTCATTATTCGGGTAATTCTTCAAGTGTTTTGCAAATCTCGGGTCTCTAGAGTACTTGATCTCACACGTCTGTGAGAGTGAGCAGCGGAGAGGGTGTGAGCCACGCGCGTCGGAAATGTTGGAGAGAGAGAGAGAGAGAGAGAGAGAGAGAGAGAGAGAGAGAGAGAGAGAGAGAGAGAGAGAGAGAGAGAGAGAGAGAGAACACAAGTACTTTGCAAATGGTGCTCTCAATACACAATATATGACTAACCATTCTATTTATAGAATGCTAGGTTCAGGTGGGACAAAATGTGTAACTGGTGCAAAAAACATAAAAGCCCAAAAAATGGGTAAAAATGTGTGCACCCAGCGAGGCTCAGAAAATGACCGGCCTGACACGTGCTAAAGTGTCTGTCCATACAATCTACATGATGTGCGATGGGTGGCGAGCCTGGGACAATCACTAGCTGTACAAAATGGCGAAGCAACGGTGGTTTAACTCTAACACCCCCTCTCAACACCGCATGCTGAGACAACACAGATGAGTCAAAGGTGAGAAGCCAAGGTCCATTGAGGTATAGCCTTCATGAAGATTCGTGCTGCATTGTCTGCTGTAGGGACATACTCCAACTGAAGATTCCCTCCAGCCAAAACCCGCTCTCGAACATAGTGGTATTGCACCTCAATGTGCTTTGTCCGAGTGTGTGAGATAGGGTTCTTGGCAATAGCAATGCAACTCCGACTGTCGCACAAAAGACGAGTCATAGGAGTTTGGAAAAAACCAAAACTCTCTGAATAATCTCCGTAGCCATGTGGCCTCACAAGTAGCATAGCAAGTTGCTCTGTACTCCGGCTTTGTGGAAGATAGCGCAACTGTGGGTTGCCACTTACTGCTCCATGAAATGGGTCTTGAGCCGAGTGTAAAAACTACTCCTGTAGTAGAGCGCCGAGTATCTGGATTTCCTGTCCAATCTGAATCGCACCAACCAAGGTGCAACCCTTGGAGCGACCCTAGAACACACCATGGTCCAAGGTGCCGTTGATGTACCGCAAAGTATGCTGGACACATTGCCAATGTCGTTGACGAGGTGGGTTGTTGAAGGAACCGAGGACAGAAACTGTGTAACAGATGTTTGGTCGGGAATAAGTCAGCCATACGAGGCAGCCAACAACATTCTTGTATTGCTCCAAGTCAATCCGTGGGGAAGGATCGTGGAGCGATGTGTTCTCCTCGGGCTCAAGAGGAGTGCCAATCGGTCTGCCGCTTGTCATCTGGAATCTCTCCAGGATAGCTGTAACAAACTTGGACACCCCAAGTCACTTCAAATTAACTCACAAAACAAAAGAGAGTCGACACCGCCCGATGTAGTTCCGTGCCAAGAGATATTGGCCCCAAAGACAAGCGTCCCTTTTGGTATTTATTTTTATATTAATCCAAGGTGGAAAGGTACGGAGTGTACGGTACGTAATCAATATGTAAGGTACGTACTTCTGTACGGATCGGCCTTTAAGGTACGTGACCAGTACGTAACATTTGTAACAACAAAAAGAATAGTGACTTTAGCCTTTTTCAGCCTATACATACTAGGAACTACATAGAGTCTAGACATAGATACTACTTCAAACATCCATTAGATACTGCTTCAATGTCCATTAGATACTGCTTCAAATGTTATCCGTACTTAACTCTACCATCAAAAAGACAGAAAAATGTGAATACTCTATATAATACAATAAACTTTAGTCCATTGCCCAATGGTAAGATGCCCCTAAAACAAAAAAAAAATAAATTTGAAGAAAGAAAGAAAGAAAGAAAGAAAAAAAAACGTACACTATCTATCCGTACGTATGGATCCGTACCGTACGGCTGTACCGTACTGTACAGAACTGTACGTACGTACGGATGCAACCTTGTATTAATTTGTGAGCAGAGTGCAATTGAGCCCGCGGGTGCTCGCTCTCAAACTCTGCGTCCAGATGCTCTGCAGAGTGAGCCCCCTAAGGTCAATTTATAAGTTACAAAGGGATGCCAAAAGCAGAGCCCCCAAAAGCAGTAAATCGAAAGCAATTAACTCCAAAAGCCAGTGCTGCCAAAAGCAGCAGCGGAAATCACGGAATTCCATACAGTTTTACCACATCAACAGTCGGCGTGTTTTACAGGAGTTCGTACAGCAAGCATTTTTTCCGGTTTTCGTACACACTGCCACGTCAGCCTGTCAGCGTGAAATGCGGGCGTCCGTATTAGTTGCCACATCATCACTTTTTGGAGTGTGTGTCCGGGCACTGCCACGTCATTAGTTTGTGACATACGCCCCTCTTGAGAGAATTGTAATCGCCCTCGATTACGCCTGCAAAACAGACAGAGGCAATAAACTATCGTAGTAGACACTGATTGTTAGTATCCATGCACTAGACACGACACATCTAGCACTTGTACAAATGGACAGTCACATCACAGGACATCATATTTCTGGAATTCCTGTCATAAAGTCATACAACAGAATATTGGCCAGCTCATTAGTATCCCTGAAACCCAAAGGGGACATTAGTGACTTTATTTACAATCGGGGTAATCCGTTGACAAAGGAGCAGAGTGACTCCCCTCTTGTGCAAACACGTTGCACTAGATTCACGCTTGCTGAATTCGGGGTTCTATCCGAGTAGACTATGCTAAACCGAATGCTTCAAGGTAAAGTTCCAAAATCTGAGGAGTATCTGCTAGGTCTTCCTCCTCCATCCACTTCGCATCCAATACGGGATAGTTCTTGAATTTAACCAAGAACCGCTTAATCACTTTACCTTTCATCTTTCTTTCCTTGTGTGCCAAAATCTGTTCTGGAACGAGTATCTCCTCGCTTTCCTCCACTTCGGGTTGCTCATCAGGCTCCCCATCAACTGACACATCACCTTTAAAAGGTTTCAAGAGACTCACATGGAATGCATTGTGAGTCTTCCAAGTATCGGGCAGCTTGAGTTTAAAGGAGACATCATTTATCTTTTCTTTATTTGGAAAGGGGCATAATACCTCATGCTAAGCTTTGGAAAAAGCTGCTCCTATCCCTTTCGTTTCCTTAGGCTTGCCTTCAAAAAACGTAAGAGCACTCAATTGTCTTCCTTTAATTTCAAATCGCGACGATGTTGATTTGCTGCCTTCTTATGTCGTTCTTGAGATTTCTCTAAAGCCTCCGGGACCTTGGCAAAAGCAGTGTCCAAGTCCCTCGTGTATTGGTCGACTTCAAAATTCTTATCCTGGGTCTGGGGAGTGTTCTGATCTACCAGTTGATTGCCTTTTTCCTTTCCTTCCTTGTGCCCTGGGACCTGCGGGTAGTGTCTTTCGCTTCCCGTGTCCATTGGCACGTCAAAATCAATCATTGAAACCCTAAGACGCACTCTCATTTGATTCCTCTTTCTCTGGAATCCTTTGATGAACTTGCATCTGGTTTCCTTAGTTCGTCGGAACCCTTTGATTCTTCAGAATCCTGTGATGAGCTATCATCTGGTTCCCTTGATTCATTCTCTTCATCGGCAGACTCTTGCCTTTTCGAGGTGGATACTATCCTGCCCGTCACATAAGTCAATGAGCCGGCATGCATTCCTAATCGTTGCTTAGTCATGTCCCATAAGTCTCTGAATGGAGTTAGACTTCTGGTTTAAAGCATAGTTTTGAATCTCTTTAGCAAATCATAGCAAAACCGCTCAATCTGGTCTTTCAAAAGAATTGCGACAAGTATCTCAAAACCTCTGGCAGTAGTCATCCAATGTATCTATCTAAGTCATTTTCAAGTGATGCCAAGTTGTGATGACATATTCATCTGCACTGTACCTTTCAAGTAAGATGCCGCCTGTCGCTCCTTGGAGTGTTCTGAGAACCACTCTCCAGAGAAGGCGACGTCAAACTGTCGTACAAATTCAAGGGCTCGATGGGTGTCCCGGTAGCCTGAAAAAAAATGTATGAAACCTGACGGCCTGACTTGCTTCCTTGAACTCCTTGGTTTTCGCTTTGATTTGGTCATTGTCAAAAGAGGATGAGCTCTCCTCCTCTGAACTGCTAGGTGGCCTTCCATGCCCTCTTGACTTTCTAAAGAAATCTACTTCAAACAAATCTTGTCTTAGGTGCTTAGAAATTGAAGAAGCTTCTTAGCCATAGTAACAGGGAATGGCCGTTTTCAGGTCTCCGTTCCCTGTTTCCATTCCAAGTTCCCGTTCCGAGTTCTCGTTCCGTGTTTCAAACGTGAGTACCCGTAACAGGGAATGGCATTTTGTTCCGTGTTCGCGTTCCCCGTTCCTGGTAACTATGTTCTTAGCACCCTCAAACACTTCAAATGGCGTCTTTCCCGTGTGTCGTAGGCAAACTCCACCAAGGGCAAATACTTTTCCCATTTAGTCTTTTGATCCGAAGAAGAAGACTTCAACAAATTCAAAACCATGGAATTGGCTATTTCAAATTGCCCGTCTGTCTGCGGGTGGAACAAGGACGAGAACTACAACCACGTGCCAATGTTCTCCCAGATAGCTGTCCAAAGTTCAAACAACTAGTAGACCGGGGATCTTTGTCTGAAACAATGGACTCAGACATGCCATATATTCGAACAGTTTTACCAAAGGATCGGGCTTAACTTTCTTTTTACTGCAGAGCAGTGAGCCTGCTTATTGAATCTGTTGATGACCGTCCAAAGGCCATCATGCCTACTCTGTGCCTTCGAGAGATCAAAGATGAAATCCATTGCAATACTTTCCCAGGGGCGGGTGGGAATGGGTCAAGGCTGTAGTAATCCCTGTGCCTTATGCCTGTCAAACTTGACCTTCTGGCATACTAAACAATTGCGAACAAAGTCGTCCACATGCTTCTTGAGTCTCGGCCAAAAGAAATAACGCTCCACACCTTTCAAGCCTCAAGGTGGTGTCGATGCCGTGGTGACCCGTAAAGGTGGACAATGGCACTCAGTCAAAACCTTTTCCCTCAATGATTGTGTGACGCAGAACATCGTTTTCTTTGTCAATAGCCATCCTGTATGGAATATCCAGCTACTATCTCCCCATTCTGTATTCGAGTGAATACATCGGAAAAATCCGGATCAGTGATGTACCGATCAACTATATCCTCGAAGCTTCTATGATGAATCGTGGACATAGCCAAGACTAGGGGCTTCCAAGACAATACATCTGCCGCCAAGTTTTTTTGTTCCTGCACATGGACAATCTGGAAGTGAAACTGTGACAAGATGTTAGCCCACCGGATGTGCTTTTCCGAAAGCTGCTTCTGTGACAAGAAATAGCGTAAACGCTGATGATAAAGACCGTGAAATCGGCTCCGAGATGTAATGTCGCCACTGAGTAAGAGCATGGATCACTGCCAATAGCTCTTTCTCATAAATCTGTGCTGTCAATTCTGGCCTTGAAAACAATCGGGTTTCATAGGCAATCACATAGCCTTCTTGCATTAAGACCGCTCCCAGACTACGACCACAAGCATCACAATATATACTTCGAATGGCTTTTGCAAGTCTGGCAAAGCCAGCACTGGTTGAGTAGTCAGTTTTTCCTCAAGTGTCTGAAAGGACTGCACCTCTGTCGGTTCCGACGAGAAAGGGACTCCTTTCTGAGTCAAAATGTGCGAAGGGGAAGCTACCTATGCAAATTTCCGAATGAATTGCCGGTAGTAAGAACCCAAGCCCAAGAAGCTTCTAACTTCAAGAACATTTTCCAAGTCAGGCCAATCGCGGATAGTGTCACTTTTGGCCTGATCCATGTGTACCCTTTTTGTTGAGACGATGTGTCCCAAGAAATGTGTCTCATGCAAGAAAAACTCGCTCTTTTTCACATTTATAAGCAATTTATGCTTCCTCAGTGTCTGGAAAACCCACAAATGATCGGTTTTCTCTGAAAATCCAAAAATTCGTCCTGAAAGCTGTCTTGTAGACGTCTCTAGGAGCAATACAGATCTGATGATAATCAATCTTCATATCAATTCGGCAAGTAGAATTTTGAAGTCTGTCGACTATATCATCGATCCTCGTAATGTGGAAATCTGTTTTGGTTCATTGTTTCTTTATCTTGGCCTCAGCTAACTCTGTAAGGTGGACTGTTTGGTAATGTACTACCAGGAATCAATCATGTAATGTTCACGACGTAAAGGAGGCAACTTGCTTTGTACGCCTTCAGAGAAACAGTCAACCCCTATTGCAGAAAATCTTGTTCTTTTTTGAGGTCAAACATATTCGACCTTCAATCATCATTCAGTTCTCTCAAGAAAATCGAGTAAAGAAACTGAATTTCATCAAGTACAATCTCTTTGCCCTTCATTTGCCAAAGTCGCTTTCTTAGCCCGATAGTCAACCACGGCGTTTTTCTTGTGGTACGAAGGGATTCCGCGGAGGACATCACACCCTTCCAAAGGCATGATATAATAGTCCTCGTGCCCTAAACACCCATGACATTGCAAATGAAGTTTGCCAATGATCAGTGTAATGGCAACATTCTGTCCGGGTGCCGCTAGAACTGCCTCAGCTTGTGGCCTCAACGTGTCAGGCGTGTAATTCCAAGTCGAGCCGCCAATTCAGGTGAAAAGAAGTTGGCCTTGGCTCCTCTATCAAAGAAAATGAGGGCTTCTTGATCTTTCACTTTGTCCCAAGTGCGGCAAAGTTTTGTACTCTCGTTCATCTGATTCGGGTCTGGCCCCACGCAATGTGGTACCAGTTCTGCTTTCATCTTTCCTTTTCTTCCGCACTCGGCTGCTGCTTTATAACTCTCAAGTTTATCTTCTGGTGGTCCTTTGGTTCATCTTATTTTCAAGAGTTCTTGTCCATCTCTTTCTGCGAGTACAGGTTCCGCTTTTCTGCACTCGTCTGTCCTTTCGGCTTTCCGCCCTACCTGAGAGGAGAAGCAATGGCCACACACCATCTCGAGTAAATCTTATCAGTTGGGTAATTCTTCAGGTGTTTCGCCAAACTCGGGTCCCTGGAGTACTTAATCAATCTGTCCACACATATGCCAATTTGCAATTGACGTTTGATAGAGAAGAAGACTCCGTGGTCCGATACAGAAGAGCAATGAGGCGGTATAGAGATCCATCGCGCTCACTGCATGCAAGAATAGTACCTGTCGTAGAATTAGAAATGTTCAATGTGCCACTTCCAAAGTGAATGTCAGCTCCTTGAGAGTCCAAAATCGACACAGAGAGGAGGTTTAAGGCCATGTCCGGAACGTAAAGCGCCTCCACTGAACTGAACTTCGGGTCTGAGGTAGAATGGAAGAGGGTAATCTGGCTTGATCCAGACACTAGAATCTCATGGTTGTCACCCATAGTGACAGTCTGCCCATGAGGGGTTTGCTCATGAGTCTCCCTAAGAGAGCTAAACCATGACTATTGGGGGGAGTCATGTGAGTGGTGGCTCCACTGTGAACAACCCAAGTACTTGATTGCGATATAGCAAGAGCGTGGTCCGTCGTCACGACAAAAGCGGTCCCCGCCATCTCGTGAGAGGCTACAACTACAGTTGAGGCTATCTGTTTCTCCTTGTTGGCCTCTTCGCGCTGCTTCTTTCTGCATTCTGATTCTCTGTGCCCTTTCTTGTGGCAATGGTAACATTCGATGTCCTTCTTCTTCTTACCTTTACCTTTCTTGTTACCTCCTTGAGCTATCAATGCCCCTTCTGCATCAACAACACCTCTACCTCTGAATGCGGAGTGCCCCTCAATTTGTCTGAGGGAAGGGAGAATCTCATCCCAAGTGGGAAAAGAGGTACATCCAGATGTGAGCAAACTCTAAAAGTAGGGATCAAAGCGTGGGGGAAGCTTGAATAGTAAGAGGCCAGCCATGCTTGCTGAGGTGACGTTGCCTCCGGTAGAGACAAGGTCATCCCAGAGTTCTCGCTTGCGACGGGTCAACCCATCGAGTGAGTTGAAATCCTTGAACTGGACGTTGTACAACTCCCGTTCAAGTGTGATCTGTCTGGCAAACGAGGTCTCCTCAAACTGGTCAAGAATCCGTCTCCACAATGGATGTGCATGCCCCTCTTTAAAAACTTCTTTCGTGATGCGGTCTGAGAGGTTCATCATAAGAAAGGTGAAGACGCGTATGTCCCGATCCACCCACTCGTCGATATGGTCTTGAGTGGTGGTGGGAAGGGTAGGCTTCGTAGCCGAATGGGTGAAATCATTCAACCATTCCTAGTGTTGATGGTAGGCAATGATTGTGCGGACTAGTGTCCTCCACACATCATAGTTGTGTAAATCCAACTTCTTCTCCTCAACAAAGTGGGTGAGGGCATAATTGTTGGATGTTGCGTTGGCAGATGACGACATAGTTGCAGAAGTGGAAGTGGCCTTAGTCGTAGAAGACGCGGTGGCCCCCTTCTGGGATTGTTGTTATCCCTTCTGCTTTGGAGTCGACATGTCGCGTGCTCAAAGAGTGGTCCCAGAGGTAGATCGATAAGATCGCAAGTTGTCGACGGCTATAGTACAAAATAACCGCGCAGACAACCACTGCTTGGTGTCTTGACGAGCAAGGGAGGGATCAACCGCACAAAGGGCAAAAAATCAGCATGTTGTCCGCCTAAAAAATACTGCAAAGGGTGCTGAAAACGTTGCTGTAACAGAGATTTCAGCGTGCATGTATGTCACCGATCGGTACAGGAGCGTCGCATAGTGTCAAGGTGGAAGTTGTAGCGTAATGAATGTTTTGAACTTTGCTCAAGATGAGTGCTCCGAACTGTGCTCAAGGTTCCTTTTGTTCTTATGGGAGGTAGAGCCTTCCGTTCTTAATGAGAGAGTGCAATGATCACAAACAAAGTGAATGGACACTGTGCGTGCAAGTGTATGAGACTGAGAGATAGAGAGAGAAGAGAGTACGACACCAGAGATGTTGTCAAACCCTCCTCCAAGGGCTTCACTCTCGTCGGCGAGAGTGGTCTACTATTGATTGCACAAACTGAATGCATGTGACTGATGCAAGTCTAGGCTAGGTCGATGTCGACGACGGGGATGGTGAGACCGACGCTAGGGCTGAAAACTGAAGCTACTTATCTGCTGTCCAAAAACGCTGCTGGCTGAAATCTGCTGCAAATCAAAACGCTGAATTGGGGTTGATTTATGCTGCTGAAAAACGATGTTGTGGGCTGCTTCTTGCGAGCAGAAATCTGCGGGTCTGTATGGTTGTCAAGGCTGGAATGTGTTGTTGCTTATCTTGCTAAAAAACGCCAGCCAAAAGGGGCGATTTGGGTCTATGAAAAATGCTAGGGCTGGAGTCTTCTTCTGCGACGACGCCTTGTTGAAAACGCCAGTAGATGAGGTCCTATGGCGAAGAGTCTTGCTGAAAACGCTGTTGTGGGCTGCTTCTTGCGAGCAGAAATCTGCGGGTCTGTATGGTTGTCAAGGCTGGAATGTGTTGTTGCTTATCTTGCTAAAAAACGCCAGCCAAAAGGGGCGATTTGGGTCTATGAAAAACGCTAGGGCTGGAGTCTTCTTCTGCGACGACGCCTTGTTGAAAACGCCAGTAGATGAGGTCCTATGGCGAAGAGTCTTGTTGAAAACGCCAGCAATGGGAAGCTATGGCGATGTGGATGGAAAAACGCTAGGGGAGTTGAAGTCTTGCTTGGAGGGAAACCACCAAGGGGGTTCTTGCTGAGAAGTTGCCTGTTGAGCTTGGGCTCCTGCTGCCTCTTCTGCCAATTAGTGCTAGTCTAGGTTTGCTTATATACAAACTTACTCAATTTGCCCTACCTACTTTTCAACAAAAGTCACTTAAAAATAATAAGTGAAAAATGTCAATAAAAGAAAAAATAAGCCAAATGCACTGGAAAATTCCCCTGAAGGATTCTGATGGATTCTAATGGGAATGCTTATGATCATGCTGTGTGCAACCAGAGGATATGCATCTACACTAAGTGATTGGGCATGCACGGTCTACGAATAGACTCACAAAAGTGCTAGATCACTTCTAAATCTAGACTGACTGGACTGACTGAACCCTTGTCGTGCTGTAGCTTGTTTACGAACACATAGGGTTGGATGTGTCATGTGACAAAGGAGGGGGTTCTCGCACTTCTCAGCCGTCGAGGGGTTGAAAACAGAGAAAAAACAGTGGAAAGCCATCGGCGTGGTAAGCGCCATAGTGACCCATAGGGCAGACCCGCCAATGGCGCAACCCGATAACCTGCTCCACACACACAAAAAAGCTCGACCAAGCCGGTAGGTCGAAACTCCTCCACGCGTATGAAGAAGGCAGGGAGAAGTAAGTAATGCCAAAAGGGTGCCGATTTCGAGGGGATACTGGACGATGCCGTACATCTGCAAGTGCCTTGCAGTAGAAGGCTCTCCAGGCGAGTGCAAGCCGCTAACTCGAGTGCACAAGGGCAACGTGTGACTGAAAATGCAGCAAGTTCTCAAAAATGCCAGCAGTCCCAAAAACACAAATCTGCCAGCACAAAAGCAAGGCTGATCTTGGCTTCTTGGGTGCGATCTGCTGCTAGGGAGGTAGCGCCTGCAGTAGGTGTGTGGATCCGGGTCGGCAAATGCAAAAACGCAAGGCTGAAAACCAAAAACGTTGATGGTTCAAAAAATGCTAGGCTGAAAACTGCAGGTTCTCGCAATGGAAAGTTGTAGTTTGCTAGCGCTAGGCCTTGGTAGGGAGATCAATGCAGATGCTCCAAGTTCTGGCGACTGATACCATGTGAGAGTGAGCAAAGGAGAGGGTGTGTTCCAGGCGCGCCGGAAACCCTGGAGGGAGGGAGAGAGAGAAAACACAAGTGCTCTGCAAATGATGCTCTCAATACACAATATATGATTACAAGACCCTAACCATTCTATGTATAGAATGTTAGGTTGAGGTAGGGCAAAATGTGTAATTGGTGCAAAAAACATAAAAGCCCAAAAAATAGCTAAAAATGTGTGCACCCAGCCAGGCTCAAAAAATGACCGGCCGGACACGTGCTAAAGTGTCTGCCCATGCAATCTACATGATGTGCGATGGGTGGCCAGCCCGGGACAATGACTAGCCATACAAATGGCGAAGCAACGGTGGTGTAACTCTACAATGTCAACTTGCAGTTAATGCTTGTACTTCACTCTGGCAAACCTCTTCGTTGAAAAAGTGTCACGTGACACATCCAACCCTATGTGTCCGTGGACAAGCTACAACACGACCAAGGTTCAGTCAATCTAGAATAGGAAGTGATCTGGCACTTTTGTGAGTCTGTTTGCAGACCGTGCATGACCAGTCACTTAGATTAGATGCATATCCTCTGGTTGCACACAACATGATCATAAGTATTCCCATCAGAATCCTTCAGGGAAATTTTCCAGTGCATTTAGCCTGTTTTCCCTATTTTTGACATTTTTCACTTATTATTTTTAAGTGACTTTTGTTGGAAAGTAGGTAGGGCAAATTGAGTAAGTTTGTATATAAGCAGCACTAATTGGCAGAAGAGGCAGCAGGAGCACTCGCTCAATAGGCAACTTTTCAGAAGAACCCCAAGCCCTAGCGCTTTTGCTTCACAAGCCTAAAGCTAGCGTTTTGGATCAGATCAGCCCTAGCGTGTTGGTGCACAGCAGATCAGCCCTGGCGCCATCGCTACACAGTAGATCAGCCTAGCGTTTTGCATTTGCAGAACAACCGGCGACAGATTTGCAGATTTTCAGTCCTAGCGTTTTTGCACCTGCATCACATCCCAACGTTTTGCAGATTCTTTGCGACGGAACTTCAAGAAGCATCAGCGTTTTCAGTTTTCAGCCCTTAGACATCGCAGATCAAGTCCCGAACCTCGCAGATCTCACCTTCCTGCAGTAGTTCCTCGCCGCACGGTCAGTTTCCGCAAGGTTTACAGTTTCAGCCCGGAAAACGCAGATTTCAGCATCTGCGTTTTCAGCGCGTCGTCATCGAGTCAGAATTCAACAGATAAAGATTTGCAGATTTCAGCCCTTAGCGTTTTCAGATTTCAGCCCGTCTCGTCGTAGTCTTCATGGTCGTCAACATCGTCGGCAAGTCCAAAGCATTGTAGAGATTTGTGCAATCATAAGTAGACCGCTCTCGCCATAGAGAGTGGGGCCTTCGGAGGAGGGTTTTACAACGTCTTTGGTGTCATATTCTCTTCTCTCTCTATCTCTCAGTCTCATACACTTTCACGCACAGTGTCCATTCACTTTGTTTGTGTCCATTGCACTCTCTCACTAAGGGAACGGAAGGCTCTCCCTTCCGTAAGTAAAAGGAACCTTGAGCACAGTTCGGAGCACTCATCTTGAGCAAAGTCTAAACATTCATTCCGTTGCACCTAACATTGATATCAGAGCTTTGGCATTGTTCTATATCACTCAAGGAAAGAACCACAAGAACCACATAATTTTTTTTTACTTGTTGCGGTCGCACGAACCCAAGTTCGCTTCGGTGTGTCGATTCCTAATCGTGTTTTTGAAGAGTGACAGGAAACCCAAGAAAGAAGGGCTTGTCCAGCCTCCCCTTGTGCCTCTTTTCACTCATTGAGAGTGGACCGTGCACTTAGCGGACGGCCAATCCACGTGAGGTGGGAAAAAGCAACCTTGGTGTGAGCGCAAGGCCGCCAAGGGGTGCGCCCGCGGAAAAGAGTAGAACTGGGGTGAAGAGAAGATCCTTCTCAAACACAGATTGCAAGCAAAAGAAGACCCTCAAGAACCTCAAGAACCTCAAGAACTCAAGAACCCAAGACCCTCAAGAACCCAAGTTCCTTGTGAACTTAAGAACCAAAGATCATAGTGCATGGTCATCACCCGAAGCGGAATGGATACTTCGCATAGAGGTGATGAGCATGAGAGAGGCGAAGAAGAATTTCCGCCACCAGGAGGTTTTTCTGACCCTCCCCCTTCCCAATCTACGTCAAGGATTGTCCTAACTCCTATGGAGGCTTTGGACCAGATGTTTATGGAAAGGAAGTTAGAACGCAAAGCAAGACAAGCAGAAAGAATGGCAGAATTTGATCGTGAATGCAAAGAAAGAAAAGCAGGAATGGATCGCAGACACGCAGAAAGAAAAGCAGAAAGAGAAGCAGAAAGAAAGGCAGCCATAGAGCGTGAGCATGAGCAAGCGCGCCACATGCAAGAGTTGTTGCGACTCTTTCTGAAGTGTAGGCACAGATGCAAGAGATTCGGGAAAAGGAGACTCTCTCAGTCTCTTCTTCTGCCAAGCATGACATACAAGATTTGCATGATGATACGCATGATGATTTGCATGACAATGATAAGCATGACGATTTGAATGACAATACAGGTTTTTCTCAAGTATAATAAGAATAAAGAAATACCGAAAGGGGTGCCAGTCTTTGGGGCCAACAGGGTGTCGTTGTTTGCTTGGTAGCGCTCTAGCTGCCAGGCCGTGGTTTGTCTTCAAGTGTTGAATTCCAATCACAGGCTTATTTGTGAAGTTCCTTTGTGTCGTAAAGTTAAAGTAAAGAATTTCGGGTGAGAGCCAACGCCTATTGTCCCTTACGGGCTGGTTTCAAGGTTCGGTTGCTGGGACATCAATCACTTTTTCCTCAAGAAGTGAGCCTCGGTTGTTTTGGGTAAAGACAGAGTACAAGAACTTGGAATTACACTATGACTGACAGGATGAATGACACCAAGGAAGAGGGTTTCTCTTCACAGGACAGACAGGAAATTCCGCATGTTCGCCCTGCGAAAAAGTGGTCAAATTAGGGCTGATTTTCTGTTGCGTTTTTAGGGTTTTGCAAGTATGAACCAAGATGAGATAGGGAGGGGTCTCACGGTGGTAGATTGGCCACTAGATCTCTTGCGGGAGTGATGTGGGTCTGCCAGGTGACACGCTGCTCGTCGATTCTCTGAGGTGATTGCTTGGATTCTATGACGCATTGGCAAATCATTTTGAAATTTGAGCTTACCTGGTTGTGAGTGTCGTCGCAGTATTGTGGAATTATGCTCGTTTGCAGAGGCAAGAGCCTCTTGCACAAGTAAAAGTTAAGGGACAGGTTGCAAAGATGCTACTTGGTGAAGTTCAAAAACTATCCACCTATGGATGCAAAGTGGATGGAAGAGCATGAACTGTCAGAGTCACCAAATATATTGTAGCTTTACCTTGAGGCCTTTGGGTTACAGCCTACGTATGCCCCAACCCAATGTTTACAAAGGAGGGGTAATGATAGAGCGAGCACATCAAATGTACTCATGGATTCAGTGCAATAGCAATGTACAATTTGACAAAAGTATGAAGGTCTTATTTAAGTCATTTGTACACATGTTTGATAGCCTTTCTTGCGGATACATGCGATGATAAAAGGGTGCTTACCACACAAGATCATCTATGGCATGTATATAAGGCACTCAATCGAGGACATTTGCGATTTTAAGAGGGTGGTATGTCATGAGGACGTGGCAGCTAACTTGAGTTGTTGGTTTCTTTCCGATGATTTTTGTTTAATTTTTGGGACCCTCTTTTTGAAGTTGCAAATGACCGGACATTGCGTGGCCAATGTGAAACGGCCGACGACCGAGAGTTTCACCCGCAGTTAGGAAGGGCAGGTCACCATGAGTTGGTCGGGCTATTCGGCACTAGAATCCGAGCAGTAAAAGGGTGTCTAGGCTCAATTCAAAGTCATTTAGGCCCCTCGCGACACTTATAAGTTGGTGGGTACTATGGAATCAACTCAAAAGAGGCAAACTGGACACATGGAGGCTCCAGGCTGATTTGCCAAATCTGCATGAAGAGGGGGTGCCCAATTTGAGAGTAGAGACTGATTTTTGTTCATGGACAGTGTGTGTGAGTAGTGGGTGCAGGTGATCACAGCTTTAATGGAAAGCTTGCCCTCTCCCTTGCTCTATGTAGTGCAAGCTCTCGCGCACCTCTCTTTCTCTCTCCGTTGCACATATGTTAATGCCCCACTAGTTGGGCTTCTAAGATGACCATGTACAGTTCTGGGGGTTCTATGAGCGTTTGCCAAGGCAAGAGCCTTTTGTACAAGAACGGGATTAGCACAGTTTCATCGCGAAGGAATGCGAACACGGAGAGTTTTCTCGCGTGAAAACTCATCCGATTTGAAAGGGAACTGTCCCATTGCGTGCAGGAGCACTTGAGACACACATAGGCGTGCTCGCTCTGCTCGAAACGGTCCAAAACAGAGAATGACAGCCTGCTGTGTTTTTGTGCAGGTTTAGGGTTTTGCACCTAAACTGCAAGGAATCGCCAGGGGAGCCTCGGAAATGCCTTGGGATGCTTGTACAGGGCAGCAGGCACCTAAAAGTGGCAAAACAGGAAATTACAGCACGCTGAAATTGACCTGCAGCTAACCGGAAAGCTTCCATACTGCAAGGGAAAGTGTCCTTGACGTGTACTTTTGACCTACAGGGATGTTTGTGTCGTTATGTTGGCGAAATTGGGTCAAAAACCTGCAGTTACAGCCATGGACAGATTTCGACAGCTTGGTGAGGGCTAGGTGCAAGGGTTCATATCGTTTATTTGCCAGGGAGCCTCAGGAAAGCATTGGGTGCTTGTACAAGACAATTTAGAGAGATTTCCCGCGAGGAATCTCATCTAGTTCAAGGGGCAAGTGACCCTATAGGTGCGAGAGCTCGAGGGCTACCCAGAAAAGTGATCGGCACGCGGATTGGAGCGCAAAACAGAGAATTCAGCAAGTTGCAATTTCTCGCCAGGTTTTGCAAAGAGCTTAAAGTGCTTGGAAAGTCAATGTTTGCTTGGGATTTTGTTCGTGGAGACTTCTATTGCGGTTATGTTGCCGAAATCGGGTTGGAGTAGAGGAATTTCAGTCCGATAAAAGTGGGACATCTTGTGGAAGTTTACAGGTTTTTCTCAAGTATAATAAGAATAAAGAAATACAGAAAGGGGCGCCAGTCTTTGGGGCCAACAGGGTGTCATTGTCTGCTTGGTAGCGCTCTAGCTACAAGGCCCTGGTTTGTCTTGAAGTGTTGAATTCCAATCAGAGGCTTATTTGTGAAGTTCCTTTGTGTCGTAAAGTTAAAGTAAAGAATTTTGGGTGAAAGCCAATGCCTACCGCCCCTTACGGGCCGGTTTCAGTTCTCTGCTCTCAGACTTTGCGTCCAGATGCTCTGTGGAGTGAGGCCCTTGGGTCCTTTTTATTCTTACAAAGGGATGCCAAAAGCAAAGTCCCAAAGTAGTAAACTCAAAAGCAATTGGTCCAAAAGCTTCTAACTCAAAAACAAAGAGTCCCAAAAAGCAACTGGCCCTCAAAATCTTCCAAAACCCACCAACGCAATTTACGAAATTTTGTACAGCCCTGCCAAGTCAGCAGCCAGCGTGAAACGTGGAAATCCGTACAATCTGCCACGTTAGCCTATCAGCGCATTTTGCGGGATTTTGTACTACTGCCACGTCATCATCCTTGCCGTACAGTGCCACGTCATTAGTCGGCCATATAGTGTGTGTGTGTTCGGCAGTATTGCCATGCCATCATTTTGAGAGAGAGAGAGAGAGAGAGAGAGAGAGAGAGAGAGAGAGAGAGAGAGAGAGAGAGAGAGAGAGATGAAATGAAATGAAATGTTATATTAACGTCTTCAAAAGGCAAAAGTGACCTATGAGACCAGAAAGTTACAATGTGGTGGATCTGATACAAAGTCAGAGTAACAAGATGAGAAAATGACAAAAGGACAAACTAAAATACTATGGAATCCTAAACTGCTAGGTGTGAACTAAGCAGCTAAACAGCTAGCTGGGATAGCTAGATCACAAGAGATCCAGCATCGGTCGCTGGCGGATCTCATCAATCTCCTCCATGGTCAATAGTCTGACCGGGTGTCGTGCATGTCGAGCCAAAGTGATCCGAATCCTCTGATGCAGCCTCCGTCGATGCTGTGTAGTCCTCCGCAATCGTGGGCGTCTGGATCTCCCCAGCTCAGTCTCTCGGTCCATTAGTGTGCCTCTGGTGTAAGGCGACGAGCTTTGCTGTGGTAGTAACTCCTCCGGGTGTCCAGTGGCAGCTCTAAAGAAGTCTGTGATCTGTCTCTGAGACTGGCTAGCCTCTCCTCTCATTAGGCTCTCTCTGTGTCTGCGCAACTCGAGCAAAAACAAACCCAGGCATCTCTGATCCTCGTGCCGCATGACTCTAGAGAATGGTCCAAAGCCCTCTCTGAACAAGCAATGAAAGCGGCCTCGTATCTCATAGTAGACGGGGCAGTGGCATGTGTAGTGCAACTCTGTTACAGGCTCGATGTCACACAGGGGGCATGTCCTGGCCTCTGGTGGTACTCCGTTGTATCTCCCAGTCTCGATCTGCAGCTGGTGTGAAGATGTGCGTATTTGGCCAATAGCACATCGTATCCCATGAGACAAGTGGGTGTCCGTGTATCTGGGCCTTGTCACAAAACCATCCTCCGTAAGCTGGAGGAGATGCTCTCTGTAGAAAGCCATCTTCGTGCCCAGCTCTTGTGCTGGCTGTATCCATGTCCTCTTGGTGTCTAGCTGAGTCAAGTCCTCGCGAATGAGCCTGGTGATCTCGGACTGTGTAAGAGTCAGAGAGGGCGCATCCAGTGAGTACTGGAAGGGAGGCAATCTGTCTATACTGAACCCATGCGCCTGAAACCATGATGTCATCTCCCCATACCAGCATGCTGTATCTCCCTGCATGGCTAACTGTCGAGAGGACTCAAGTGCAAGGCGTGCATATCTATCTCTGGGAAGTTCCCACATGCGGTGTATGACGGAGACAGATCTGGTGAGTGTCTCAACCACTAGTGGGGGGGGGGGGGGTAGCTAGCTCTGCTCGTACAATAGCACGTGGTACTGAAGCCTTGGCTCTAATGAGGTGCGAGATTTTAGAGACCAGAGGCTTTTCCATGTCCCCCCATTCATCACTGCGGCCTGTCCTCCCGTGATGATCCAGTGAAGGTCCCCAAATCTCAGCTCCATAAAGCAATTCAGAAGCCACGAAAGTGTCAAAGAGCCAGAGCTTCGTCCAAGGCTCCTGAAACTGAACCTGTGAACACATCCTTTCCAATCTACCCAATGCTGCATGGGTTCTGTTCAATCTAGTCTCTGCTGCCCTCCTCAATGAAAATGCTGGCCCACTAAAAACCACTTCAAGGTAAAGTGTAAGCATCTGTATACTCCACCTTCTCCTGGTCGTATGTGAGTGCGGGCACTGACCTCCTGATCCACTGTGGGGTGGTATTAAATACCATGACCTTGGTTTTACCAAGGTTGACGGACAAACCACTTTCCTGGGCAAACCTATGCAAGCATCCAAGTGAGGTTGCATCCCCTTCGGAGAGTCGGAGATCAACACAATGTCATCAACATATAACAATAGTGGAATCCATGTCCCTGCCAGTTGTGCACCTCTATCACCATCTCTCTTAATGTAGTCAGAAACCTCATCCACATACATACCAAATAGAGTAGGAGAGAGCGGGCAGCCCTGCTTCACCCCAATAGTGGAGTAAACCGGTGTGGATAGACCCTCTGGGGTGCGTACATGCCCCACTACTGACGTGCATAATGCCATGACCCCCCAAATGAGCTCTGTGGGTACTCCCATCTGTTGTAATCTGCGCATCAATCTAGCTCTGGGCACTGTGTCAAATGCTTTGCGGAAATCCACAAAGCTACAATAGATCCATCTCCCACACGATCTGCCCTCCTCAATGATGGCTCTGAGTGTCAAGATATGGTCAAGAGTAGAAAAACCCCTCCTGAAACCTGCCTCAATGTGTGTCCAATCATGATAGTGCGATAATTCCGAGGCTCCATAGGGTCTCCCGACTTGAAGATAGGTACAATAGTAGATAGGCTCCAAGTATCAGGCAAGCCCTCACACATGCCACGGTTAAACATAACTGCTAGAAGCTCTGCTAGTAAATCTCTGGCATGCGTGAAATGCTCAGCCACTAAGCCATCATGATCATATGCTCTCCCAATCCTCATCTTGTCAATGGCCTTCCTCACCATCTCAGCGGTGAAAAAAGCACATGTGCGTGGGCATGGATCGGGGGGGTCGGGAAGGGGGGGCTGCTCAGGAACTGTGTACAGAGATAAGCATGATGGTTTGAATGATAATGATGAGCATGATGATTTGGATGACACTGACAAGCATGATGATTTGCATGATCAAGATGTGATTTCTCACAAGCATGATGAGTTGCATGAAGAGGATGTGATTGTTCACAAGAAGGATGATGTGTTAGTTGATACTTTCTCTAGTGAAGCTAACCTCATTGCAGATTCGATCAGTCACGAAGAACCGATCTTGGCTCTCGAGCCTAGGTCCAAAGAACCCTTATAGGAAGTATTATGTGTTCGCATGATCAGTACGCACGCATTGTATGAGTGTTTCATTCGTGATTGTTTTCTGTATTTTCGTCAGCGTCTTTGTGTGATCCCTTTTACTAGGCATGACATTGTACGTTGCGCACGTTTCACTCATGAATGAGCATGAATGTATGCGGATTGTTCATGAAAAGCTGAAAAGTATGCATTCAAGGACGTCACATTCCATGTCTCTTCCTTGGCATGACACAGTTATAGAACGAGCACATGAAAGTATGAGCACCAAGCATGGGCATTTTTGTTGTAAATTGCGAAAGTTGATTGCTTTAGATCATAAGAGAAAGATTCGATCTCATTGTTTGCGTGTGTGTGGTGAACACGTTGGCACTCCGTCTCTTTGTTCATCTACATTGCATGCTCAGTCTTTGAGGAAGACAATTTTTTCCAGTCACTTTACATGGAATAGGTATGTTCATGGTTTTGTGTTGGAAGTGGTTTCATGAATTTTCAGCCATGGGGATTCTTGAAGAAGAAAGAAGCACGACTCTCGACGAAGTTGAAGCATTGAAGGAGCCACAGAAGACTTTGTGTCGCTTTCGGCGCGGCCCAAAGAACCGAGCGTTGTAGACCTTTATGAAGTTCAAGTACCGCACGACCCACACATCAGAGTGGGCCGACGAAGAGTCCCTTCCAGGATTGCGGATGCTATTGGCGATCTCCCTCGACGCCATACAGTTCGGTACCAGTACCTCACTTTGAAAAGGAGGGGATGTCACGTGATACATCCAACCCTATGTGTCCGTGGACAAGCTACAATACGGCCAGGGTTCAGTCAGTCTAGAATAGGAAGTGATCTGGCACTTTTGTGAGTCTGTTCGCATACTGTGCATGACCAGTCACTTAGATCTGGTTGCACACAGCATGATCATAAGCATTCCCATCAGAATCCATCAGAATCCTTCAGGGGAATTTTCCAGTGCATTTAGTCTATTTTCCCTATTTTTGACATTTTTCACTTATTATTTTTAAGTGACTTTTGTTGGAAAGTAGGTAGGGCAAATTGAGTGAGTTTGTATATAAGCAAACCTAGCACTAATTGGCAGAAGAGGCAGCGCCGCAGCAGGAGCACTTGCTAAACATGCAACTTCTTAGCAGAACCCCAAGCCCTAGCGCTTTTGCTTCACAAGCCTAAAGCTAGCGTTTTGGATCAGATCAGCCCTGGCGTGTTGGTGCACAGTAGATCAGCCCCGGCGCCATCGCTACACAGCAGATCAGCTTAGCGTTTTGCATTTGCAGAACAACCGGCGATCGATTTGCAGATTTTCAGCCCTAGCGTTTTTGCATCTGCATCACACCCCAACTTCTTGCAGATTCTTTGCGACGGTACTTCAAGAAGCATCAGCGTTTTCAGTTTTCAGCCCTTAGACATCGCAGATCAAGTCCCTAACCTCGCAGATCTCACCTTCCTGCAGCAGTTCCTCGCCGCACGGTCAGTTTCCGCAAGGTTTACAGTTTCAGTCCGCATCTGCGTTTTCAGCGCGTCGTCGTCGCATCGTCGCCATCGACATCATCACCGACATAGAGTCAGAATTCAGCAGATAAAGATTTGCAGATTTCAGCCCTTAGCGTTTTCAGATTTCAGCCCGTCTCGTTGTTGACTTCATCGTCGTCGACATCGTCAGCAAGTCCAAGCATTGTAGAGATTTGTGCAATCATAAGTAGACCGCTCTCGCCATAGAGAGTGGGGCCTTCGGAGGAGGGTTTTACAACGTCTCTGGTGTCGTATTCTCTTCTCTCTCTATCTCTCAGTCTCATACACTTTCACGCACAGTGTCCATTCACTTTGTTTGTGTCCATTGCACTCTCTCACTAAAGGAACGGAAGGCTCTTCCTTTCGTAAGTAAAAGGAACCTTGAGCACAATTCGGAGCACTCATCTTGAGCAAAGTTCAAACATTCATTCTGCTGCACCTTACAAAAAGTTTGCCCAAATCTTTTTTCTTTTCTCAGTTCCGGTGCCGGATTTCAACTCTTCTTTGCCTTCCTGTTGAGAGGTGTTATCTCTGTCAGATTCGCCACAAGAACCCATCTGTAATGTGGGATTCTTTATGGCTTATGCCCTGTAAGACAAGATGGGGCGCGCCCGATGCGCGATGAAGTAAGGGTAAGAGTGGCTAATAAGTCCAAAGTGCCCAAGTGCCCTGTCTGCTCTTTGATAGGACCGATATGCTATGAAAAAAGCACACGCCTGATGCTCTGATAGCATTGTCACAAGCTTGGGGACCCCAAGTCGGAAATCGGGCATTTTTGACACACGAGAGAATCACTTTAATACTTCACAACTTCAAAATCCCAGTTCAATTTGACATGGCCCGACGTAGTTCCGTGCCCAGAGATATTGGCCCCAAAACTTGGCGCCCCTTTCGATATTTCTTCATTTCATTCATTCTTGAGCAAAGTACAACACCCGAAGGGGTCCTCTGTCATGAGGACGTGGCAATTGCTAACTTGAGGTGTTGGTTTCTTTCCGATGATTTTTGTTTAATTTTTGGGATCCTCTTTTTGAAGTTGCAAATGACCGGACATTGCGTGGCCAATGTGAAACGACCGATGACCGAGAGTTTCACCCGGAGTTGGGAGGGGCAGGTCACCGCGAGTTGGTCGGGCTATTCGGTACTAGAATCCGAGCAGTAAAAGGGTGTCTAGGCTCAGTTCAAAGTCATTTAGGCCCCTCGCGACACTTATAAGTTGGTGGGTACTAGGGAATTAACTCAAAAGAGGCAAACTGGACACATGGCGGCTCCAAGCTGATTTGCCAAATCTGCATGAAGAGGGGGCGCCCAATTTGAGGGTAGAGGCTGATTTTTGTTCATGGGGGGTTGCTACAGTGTGTATGAGTTGTGGGTGTAGGTGATCACAGCTTTAATGGAAAGCTTGCCTTCTCCCTTGCTCTATGTAGCGCGACTATTTGCTCTCGTGCACACCTCTCTCTCCTTTGCACATATGGTAATGCCCCACTAGTTGGGCTTCTAAGATGACCATGTACAGTTCTTGGGTTCTATGCGCATTTGTTAAGGCAAGAGCCTTTTGTACAGGAACCGGATTAGCTAATTGCTAATCCCCTTAGGTACGCACAGTTCCATCGCGAAGGAATGCGAACACGGAGAGTTTTCTCGCGTGAAAACTCGTCCGATTTGAAACGGAACTGTCCCATTGTGTGCGGGAGCACTTGAGACACGCGTAGGCGTGCTCGCTCCGCCCGAAACGGTCCAAAACAGAGAATTACAGCCTGTTGTGTTTTTGTGCAGGTTTAGGGTTTTGCACCTAAACTGCAGGGAATCGCCAGGGAGCCTCGGAAATGCCTTGGGATGTGTATACAGGGCAGTAGGCACCTAAAAGTGGCAAAACAGAAAATGACAGCACGCTGAAATTGACATGCAGCTCACTGGAAAGCTTCCATACCGCAAGGGAAAAGTGTCCTTGACGTGTACTTTTGACCTACATGGATGTTTGCGCCGTTATGTTGGCGATATTGGGTCAAAAACCTGCAATTACAACCATGGACAGGTTTCGACAGCTTGGTGAGGGCTAGGTGCAAGGGTTCAGATCGTTTATTTGCCAGGGGAGCCTCGGGAAAGCATTGGGTGCTTGTACAGGACAAGGAATCTCTTCTAGTTCAAGGGGCAAGTGACCCTATAGGTGCAAGAGCTCGAGGGCTACCCAGAAAAGTGATCGGCACGCGGATCGGATTGCAAAACAGAGTATTCAGCGAGCTGCAATTTCTCGCCAGGTTTTGCAAAGAGCTTAAAGTGCGTGGAAAGTCAATGTTTGCTTGGGATTTTGTCCGTGGAGACTTCTACTGTGGTTATGTTATCGAAATCGGGTTGGAGTAAAGGAATTTTAGCTCGATAAAAGTGGGACATCTTGTGGACTGGCGCCAGGCCTCTGTAGAGAGAGAGAGAGAGAGAGAGAGAGAGAGAGAGAGAGAGAGAGAGAGAGAGAGAGACCCTTTGGTGTCCCAACCAACCATCTCAAGGGACCTCCACACCGTTGCCAATGTGGTAATTGCATTTGATTGCGTAAATGGAATGTATATGCATGTAATACCTCAATTGCAAACTCTATTGACTCGAATGGGGAATGTCGTCGTGGTAACTCCTGGAGATGAGACACCTCCGGCTGATTTGATGCACCTTTGGATCCGTCTCGATGTGGGATTGCTGATGGCCACCAAGGGGTAGGTCAGGGGCTGATTTGCACTCCCAATGTGAGAAGAATCAAGGGCTAAAAGTTGGCTGCAAAAGCGTAAATCTGGCATGTGTTATTTGGTGAAAAACAGGGCTGAAAATGTAGCTGATGATGGAGCAACTGATGGGCAGCAATGGGAGCGCTCAATGCTGCGAGGAATGGCCGAGGAGAGGCTCGATGGGCTGCTTCCGGGCTGCAACGGAAGGTGGCGTCAGTGAATTCGTGGCGTCTTCCAAGAGGAAATGGGCTGAAATTAGAAAACGCTGGGCTGATCTATTGCAGTTTGCACAAGCTGGGCTTATGAGATGCAAAACTGGTTCTCAATTGAGCACAAGAGCAGCTCTTATATAGGAGCCTCAAGGAATCAAGTTCGTGACATCACTGATGATTGCATAGGGTAGCCTATGTGGCATCTACTTAGATAGAGGGGATTCTTACATGGCTTACCGTAGCTAGCCTCAAGGTAAGTCTCCATGGGCCACAGCCCACCTCTACAGGCATAGGTCTTTAGGTGGTGATGTGGTGCTTTGGGGTTGATGCATAGGGTTCTCAGCCTTGTCTTCCACTTGCCACTGTGCTTTTGCAGGTCGAAGGTACCCGTATCCTGTAATTTTTGTCGAGGATGGTCAGAGGTTTCTCCTTTCTATGCTTCGCAACATCTTTGTTACAAGCTTCTCTTCATGGTGTGGACGGAGGATTTAGCTCTATGTTGTCCTGTTGGTTTTGCCGCTGGTTGGTTGGGAAACTCAGCAGCTCGTTGTCTACTTCAGAGTGCTGAATCCCTCGCTTTAGTGGTCTCTAGGGAGATCTATGTGATTCTTGTGTGGATCTTTGAATCTTGGTTTTTGATTTGAGCCACATGTACATGTATCCTTCCCCTTGTCCCAATCCTTAGTTTTTTCCCCTTAGCTTTGTTTCCCTTGAAGACCTTTAGGGGCTTTTAATGTAACAAACTGCTGACGTGTCAAAGCCTAAAGAATGGAGCCAACTTACAGATGCCGGCCGAGGGGCCTAAACTCTAAGAAGCAGTAGAAGAAGTGTCACAGAGTGAGGACGTGGTAACCCTAATTGCTGAAACCCTAATTCTGGAAACCCTAACCCTAAAACCTGCAAACCCTAATTTCTGCCAGAAACCCTAACTGCTGAAACCCTAATTCTGGAAACCCTAACCCTAATTTCTGCCAGAAACCCTAACCCTAACCCTAAGGCAGCAGACAAATTCCGAAAATTGCGCTGACATGATGACGTGGTAGGCTGTACGGATTTCCGTAAATTGCGCTGGCAGCTTTTGGCATTGCTCTTTGGACCAGAATCTTTTGAGTTTGAAACCTTTTCATGTAAACTGCTTTTCAGGCCAAGGGCCTTTAAATATGAGGCTAGGGCTCATTCTCTAGCATGCTTCCTGGAGAAGGTGCAGAGTTTGGAGTACCGGCTTGTACTTTGATGATGCAATATAAAGAAATACCGAAAGGGGCGCCAAGGTTTGGGGCCAATACTCTCTGGGGTGGAATTCCGCCACTCCGTGTCGCGTGTCGTCTCTCTCTTTCAGTTCAGTTGTTATTGAAGTGCTAAAAGTCTGTTCAGTCTGTTCTTTTCTATTGGCACGTGGTGCTCGCATTTGTGACAGTGGTATCAAAGCATCAGGCGTGTGCTTTTCTGAAAGCATACCGGTCCTACAAAAGAGCAGACAGAGCTTTATTCGAGGATATCTTCGCCCTCCAACCCGGACTTATTAGCCACTCCCACCCTTACTTCATCGCGCATCGGGCGCGCTCCCGTCTTCACCGCAGTGTCTTACAGGGCATAAGCCAATTAAGAACCCAATATTTGGAATTCATGGATTCAGCAGAATATTTGCAGTTCCTGCTCAACGAACTCCACGACATTCTTTTGCGGCATCCTCAGCAGAATCTTCCAATGCTGCAAAGTTTTCAACAATTTTTGAACTTCATGTTACCCCCTCTACTGCCCCAGGTGGTACCTCCTCCTCCGGAACCAGAAAGTACGAGAGCTTCTAACCGACAACCTTCTCAGCCGTCTGTTCCAATCGGGGGAGTCTTCAGGAATATGGTGCAGCCATCTGACCGTGATCCAGTGCAACCGCCTTTGCCACCGCCATTGCCCCCACCTCCACCACCACCGCCACCAGGATACAATGGTTGGAGCCCATATGGATACCCTTATTATCCATACTCGGCATATGCGCCTAACCAACCCAAAGATTTCAAGGATGGTGGCACGACAATCAAATTTTTCACTTTTTTTGGGGTGAAAGATCGCAAGAAAGCATTGCAGTTTCTACAGCAATTCGACAACATCTATGCTTTAGGGAACTATACAGAAGAATCCAAGATTTCTCGAGCAGCGGGATTTCTTAAAGATAATGCTATGCAATGGTGGAGTTCAATCGCGACACAACCGCATGCTCCAAGGACCTGGCAAGCTTTCAAGACAGTTTTTGCACGTAGTTACATGACTTTTATGTTTGAAGTGCGGATTTTGGCAGAATGGGGCAACTTGAAAATGCTTGCCACTGAAACCATGGACGAATATAACCAAAGGTTTCTCGATGTGTACCTTCCGGTGTCCTTCTTTAGATCTGTTCCCTTGGAGGCCCAATGCGAGCGATACACCATTGGACTACCATCACCATTGCAGGAATATTGTCTATCCAAGCAAGTCTCTACCATGCAAGAACTTATGGACCATGCCGCGGTCGGCTACAAACTGATGAAGGGAAAGCTAGAGTTTACCACAGAAGAATCTCCGGCCACTAACCACAACTCTCGGCAACAACGAACAAATTCTCGAGAGTTTCGTGAAAATCAACCGCAAAGGCTTCGTTTGACGCCTCAACAACAAGACACCTTACTACAAGAAGGCCGATGCTTTGGATGCTTTCAAACAGGGCACAATCATTCTAATTGTCCCAAACGCACTGATAGACCAGAGGGGCCGACGCCCGCACCATCGGTCGACATAACCCCGGCGCCACCTCCTGCTAAGAGAGCTAGACCCGCTATTGGACTAGTTCCTGATATTTATGGCATACGCCTTGAGAGTACAAACGAATTGTGTCGAGCATATGGCAAAGTCAATGGTTTCAAAGCCCTTATTTTCTTTGACCTCGGAGCTACAGAGAACTTTATCCATCCAGAATTCTTAAAGCAGATGCACTTTGATTATGATGCAGAGGGTGGAGAAGTTGAAGTTGAGCTAGCCACAGGGCAAACTCAGAAAGTAGTACCGCTCATTGGTGCTCTTCCAGTGACTATTCAAGATTATCATGGAAAAGCTGATTTCCACATCATGAAGTTGGGCAATTGTGACGTTCTATTAGGCATGCCTTGGCATGACAAGAATGATGCGACTCTCCAAGTCCGGAACCGAACCATCACCGTGATGCAGAAGGACAAGCAACTCGTCCTCAAAGTTCGGTTGTCCGAACAAAAGCCTGAATGAACTCTCTAGTGGTTTTATAGTTAGATACTTTTGAACTTTGTTTAAGAAAGTATTGTTTGAAACTTTGTTTGAAATGGATGGTATCTGTTTTGAACTTGTTTTGGTGCCGATTTGAATTGTTTGACTCTGGTTTGATACTGGTTTCAATGATTGGTGATTTTACTCTTGGGTGGAGAAGTGAGAAATACTGTTTTGGTATTGTTTGAACCTCGGAACGACGCAGGCCGATGCCTGGGGAGCGTTTCGTTGTATGTTTGAAAACCTCCGAACGACGCAGGCCGATGCCTGGGGAGCGTTTGGTTGTATGCTTGTAAAATAATTGTTGGTGTGACTCCCGGCCCGGACCTGGATGGTTATGCGGGAGGAGTATTAAGAAGTCTGAGCAGTGGTTACTCTCAGCACCTCCAAACGACGCAGGCTGCGGTCTGGGGGGCGTTTGGTTGTAAAAGGCCTCTATATCTCCCAGCCCGGACCTTTCTAGGTTATGCGGGAGGAGTGATGAGGGAGTCGTTGAATATCTCCCGGCCCGGACCTTGTTAGGTTATGCGGGAGGAGTGTTCATCGGCGGCTTTATGTTTCTATGTCCTGTAACATGCATATGTGAGCATTTGTGTTGCATTGTGATGTGCCAACAATGAATATTCCTAATTGGATGAGATTGCCTGGGTATGTAATTTTAGTACATCAAGACACCCGAGGAAGATCAGTATACGGTCTGGGTGTGATGGCTAATTTTACTACGCCGGAATATCAAGAGTTCCGATCTGGACGAAAGGAGAAGCTAACTCCTTGATCAAAACAGCCGAAAGGAGAAGCTAACTCCTTGATCAAAACAGCCGATAGGAGCAGCTAACTCCTTAATCAAAAGAGCAGAAAGGAGAAGCTAACTACTTAATAAAAAGAGCAAATTGATTGTCCCTCGGAATGTCCCTCGGAAATTTTTGAGCTAACTTGAGTTGTTTTGCAAATATGCTGTAATCGCGGACGATTACTCTCTTTCAAGAAGGGGAGATGTAACAAGCTGCTGACGTGTCAAAGCCTAAAGAATGGAGCCAACTTACAGATGCCGGCCGAGGGGCCTAAACCCTAAGAAGCAGTAGAAGAACTGTCACAGAGTGAGGACGTGGTAACCCTAATTGCTGAAACCCTAATTCTGGAAACCCTAACCCTAAAACCTGCAAACCCTAATTTCTGCCAGAAACCCTAACTGCTGAAACCCTAATTCTGGAAACCCTAACCCTAAACCTGCAAACGCTAATTTCTGCCAAAAACCCTAACTGCTGAAACCCTAATTCTGGAAACCCTAATTCTGGAAACCCTAACCCTAAAACCTGCAAACCCTAATTTCTGCCAGAAACCCTAACCCTAACCCTAAGGCAGCAGACAAAATTTCGAAAATTGCGCTGACATGATGACGTGGCAGGCTGTACGGATTTCCGTAAATTGCGCTGGTAGCTTTTGGCATTGCTTTTTGGACCAGAAGCTTTTGAGTTTGAAAGCTTTTCATGTAAACTGCTTTTCAGGCCAAGGGCCTTTAAATATGAGGCTAGGGCTCATTCTCTGGCATGCTTCCTGGAGAAGGTGCAGAGTTTGGAGTACCGGCTTGTACTTTGATGATGCAATATAAAGAAATACCGAAAGGGGCGCCAAGGTTTGGGGCCAATACTCTCTGGGGTGGAATTCCGCCACTCCGTGTCGCGTGTCGTCTCTCTCTTTCAGTTCAGTTGTTATTGAAGTGCTAAAAGTCTGTTCAGTCTGTTCTTTTCTATTGGCACGTGGTGCCCGCATTTGTGACATTTAACCTTTGGTTGTATCTTATAATTTGGCTTTGGTTGTGTTTTGTAATTGGCAATTTCCTTCAGGTAACACAAGGGTACAAGTCCAACATTTTTGTTGAAAAAAAAGGACCTACGTCGTAACTTCATGATTCTTATGCTCATGTGCTGACAACAGGTTATTTTGTGCGTATTCTCTAGGTTGCTGTGGAGCAAGCACTTTCGGGACCTTGGAATAATTTTATATACATGCTTTACTTTGGCTTGGTTTTGGAAGGTACATTGGGGGCCGAGCCTCTCTCTCTCTCTCTCTCACACACACACACACACACACACACACACACACACACACACACACACACACACGCACATGCACACGCACACGCCCGCCCATGCATATTTGGCTTTTGATCTCCTTATGGTTCTCTGGATCCTTCTTGCGTGCATGGGTGCACGCGCATGCGCGTGCATGCACACAAAAACTATAAAGGCTCCTTTTTAGGTAATATATGTTCTACCCTCTAAAAACCTTCATACGAATATATGGCTATTAAGATACATTGCTTTCAGAAGTTCATCACCCATCAACTTTCTTCCGCATGGCATATGCATACCACGTAAACCTCTTAAATTGGCAATTTAAACACATGTTGCATGTAAATGAACAACTGGTGACAAGATTGGACGATGTAATGTAAGGGGATCCTGGTGTACCACAAATTCTGAAGGGTATGCTTTATCGATTTAACATCATATGAAGGGAACTTCTATCAAGTGCTAATGAGATTTGATTTTGGTGCACAAAATGCCACTCTGGTCCTAACAAGTGTCCATGGTGTTTCTGCTTTTATCTGTTATAAATCTTTGACTCCCTAATAAGGGATGCCAGCCTTAAAAATTTTCCTTTTGTCTCAAAAACATTGTCTAACATATCTGCAGAATCACGCAACCTTAGTGCACATTAGGCTTTCCACCTTGAAGTTGACATACAAATGCTCTCTCTGTGTGTGTGCGTGCGTGCGCGCGCGCTAGAATTAGAGATGAGCACTTATGCAAAGGGTGAGGGCTTCAAGGTATATGTTTTGGATGCAACTTCTCTATTGTGCCTCAGATTTTACTCTCAGATGTTTGCTGCAGCAGTCGAGGAGTAGAGGGAGATGCTTCTATTGCTCTTTTGCGCGTTTTCGCGAGGCGTTTGACGTGGTACCTTGGGAGAGGTTATTTAGCAACTCGTATCTATAGGGGTCTCGTTAGAGATGGTATGGAATCCTCAGTGAAGAACAAGACGAAGAAGAAGATATTATGAGAATAAGACATAGTACTCGTTCTCCATTTAGGGTAATAGGGTTTGATAGCTTGGATATATGCTTTGTTAGGAGTCAATAGGCGGAGTGCGCTCTCTTGAATGATTATCAAATAACATTGCTATTGGTGTGAAGCAAGGTTCCCCCCTATCACCAATTGTGACACGCCCATGAGCTTCATGTGCCACGTGGATATGCGACTATGACTCAAAGCCAAACCCTAGAAAAACATTCGGGACCTTATAACCCTGAGCCTGTTGTGTTAGGTGCAGCGGAATGAATGTTTGCACTTTGCTCAAGATGAGCGCTCCAAATTGTGCTCAAGGTTCCTTTTGTTCTTATGGAAGGGAGAGCCTTCCGTTCTTAATGAGAGAATGCTATGATCACAAACAAAGTGAATGGACACTGTGCATGCAAGTGTATGAGACTGAGAGATAGAGAGAGAAGAGAGATACGACACCAGAGACGTTGTAAACCCTCCTCCGAAGGCCCCACTCTCATCGGCGAGAGTGGTCTACTTTTGATTGCACCAAGTGGTACAATGCGGATGCAATTGACTGATGCAACTTGGGACTATGCCGATGACGACGACGATTTTAGGGCTGAAATCTGTGGTCTTTTAACTGCTGAATTTCGGTGGCTGAAAATGACTGTTTTGGCTGCGTTTTCGAGGGCTGAAAATGGGGGTCTTCTGCAACCAACTAGGGCTGAATCTGCTGCTGTCCAATAGGGCTGAAAACGTTGACCATCTAATGTGATCGAGGCTGAAAACCAAAACGCTGATGTGCCCTCCTAGCGTTAGTGAAAAACGCTTGCTTTTTTGGGATTGCTGGCGATCATGCGGAGGCTGAAAACGCCAGGGCTGTGGAGGTGTTGAAGGTATGCAAAAACGCCAGGGCTTAGTGGGAAACCCAAAACGCTAGGGCTAGGTATCTGCTGCGGTCAAGAATGCTGAAAACGCCAAGCAATGGTGGGGGCTGGCGATGGCAAAACTGAAAACGCTAGGCTTGGGGAGGGAGGTCGCCAAGGCTTGCGGGTTCTTTAGGGTACTGTGGGTTCTTGCTGAGAAGATGCCTGTTGAGCGGGGAGCTCCTGTTGCTTCTCTGCCATTTAGTGCTAACTTGGGTTTGCTTATATACAAACTTAGCAAAATTGCCCTACCTACTTTTGTTGGGAAGTCACTTAAAAATAATAAGTGAAAAATGTCAAAAATAGGAAAAATAGGCTAAATGCACTTGAAAATTTCCTTAACTGATTCTAATGGATTCTGATGATCATGCTGTGTGGAACCAGAGGATATGCATCTATGCTAAGTGACTGGGCATGCACGGTCTACGAATAGACTCACAAAAGTGCAAGATCACTTCTAATCTAGACTGACTGGACTGACTGAACCTTGATCATGCTGTAGCTTGTCCACGGACACATAGGGTTGGATGTGTCACGTGACATGTTGTCGGACCAGGATGGTTGGTATGATGAGCAGTGTAGAGAGATGAGAGTCAGACTACAGAGGGAGGTGCTCATGGGCGTCATCATTCATAGACAGTCATGGATTACCTTCCGGCGCCTTGTGCGACGAAAGAAGAGAGCTCACCTAACTCAGTTGGGGAGAGATTTGTAGGCCTCAGGTGAGGGTTGGAGATTGTTTCGTGAGCTCACCCCAGCACTAGCTATTGCATATACAGACATATGGGGTAAGTTTGCTACTTCTCTCTACATGGCCCCAAACCATCAGTTATTGCCAGATCCACCGAAGGCATGCCCACATACTTGCACTTTCTTTATTGTGGAAAGAAAGCTATTGATAAGATGAAGACTGGGAGAGCATATGACCATGATTGCTTTGTAGTTGAGCATTTTATACATGCAAAGGATCTTTTGGCTGATCTTTGTGCATGGAATTTTAATAGAGCTATGTGTGAGGGTTTCCTTGATACTTGGAATCGTACCTATTTTCAAATCTGGGGACCCTACTTTACCTGGAAATTACCGTACTATCATGATTGGACACACACTAGCCAGATTATATGCATCCATCATTGAGCATGAAATGCGCAAATGGGTAGAAAGAGAGGGCATCTGAGCGTCAAGCTAGTTCCTGGAGAGGTTTCTCTACCCTAGATCACATTCTCACACTATGAGCTATTATTGAGGAGGGCATATTTCATGGGAGGAGGATTTATTGTAGCTTGCTGCATCGTGGATTCCCTCAAAGCTTTTGATACAGTCTCGAAAGGTAGATTGATGCACAGACTGCAGGAGCTGGGAGTGCCAGTAGAGCTCATATGGGGGATCATGGGCTTGTATAGGAAAGTTACAGGAAGAGCATGCCCCAGGGGATGTGAGAGATTATTCACTCCACCATTGGGGTGAAAGAGGGGTGCTCACTATTCCCCACTCTTTTTGGCATGTATGTGGACGAAGCTTCAGACTACATAGAGAGGGAGGGTGACAAAGGAGCACAGTTGGCAGGAACATGGATACCTATTGTTGTATGCAGATGATATTGTGCTTATTTAAGATTCGCCTGAGGGGATGCAATGCCATCTTGATGCTTTACGCACCTAGTACGTCTGTTAACCTTGGGAAGACCAAGGCTATGGTATTCAATACTACAACGCAATGGGTTAGGCGATCAACATCCATGTTTACTTATGGATAGGACCGAGTGGAGTATAAGGATATGTACACTTGCCTTGGGATGGTTTTTAGTGGCCCGATTTTCTCCATGAGGAGAGCGGCAAAGACTAGATTGACCATAGTGAAAGAGGAGGTTCGCGAACCCAAGTTGGGTGAGTTTGGGTAGCGGAGTGTGAGTGCGCAGGTGAAGTGTAGAGAGGGAGAAAGAGGGTTGAGCACTTGCTGCAGAAGAGAGCAACGTAAGTTTTTAGAAGTCCAATAACTCAAGTGATGAGGTTTTAGACCATTTTATTAAAATGGGCCATTTGGCCACTTGGACAATGTGAACATCTTAAAAATAGTCCAAGTGGCCCAAAGGCCAATAAAATGAGGTATAATACCTGTACAAGCCCAAAAGGTGGGCTAAAAATATACAAAAAATATATCTACAAAGCTCTTGAGCAGAGCTACGTGGTGGAAATGGGCCAAAGGAGATTGGGAGTGACCTCTGGGCATTTGCCCCTAACAACCTCCCACTTAAAGGCTCAGAGAGTCGCCTTTAAGCCATGTAACTCCCACCATCTGTAGGCAATGGCACGCAATGCTCATGTTGTACCTTAAACAAATTTTTGGTAAGAGCATCTGCAAGGTTTTCATGTGTGCTGATTTTGATCAATTAGACCAAACCATCATCAAGCATCTGTCTGAAATGGTACCGCACATCAATGTGTTTGATGCGTGCATGAAACGTGGCATTTTTAGCCAAACAGACTGCACTCTGGCTATCACATCCAAGGGTAGGGGCATGTCATCAGGCAATCCAAGCTCTCATTGACGAGGCGAGCTAACCATGTGGCTTCTTTGGAAGCCTCAATGATTGAAATATATTCAGCCTTAGTAGTAGAGAGTGTAACTATCCTCAGAAATCTAGAGCACCGTGAAATAGCACCTCCTGCCAGGGTGTGAATGTACCCACTAGTTGACTTGCGAGTATCAACATTGCCTGCCATGTCCTGATTTTGATCAATTAGACCAAACCATCATCAAGCATCTGTCTGAAATGGTACCGCACATCAATGTGTTTGATGCGTGCATGAAACGTGGCATTTTTAGCCAAACAGACTGCACTCTGGCTATCACATCCAAGGGTAGGGGCATGTCATCAGGCAATCCAAGCTCTCACTGACGAGGCGAGCTAACCATGTGGCTTCTTTGGAAGCCTCAGTGATTGAAATATATTCAGCCTTAGTAGTAGAGAGTGTAACTATCCTCAGAAATCTAGAGCACCGTGAA
This sequence comes from Adiantum capillus-veneris, assembly GCF_014529385.1. Taxonomy (NCBI): domain Eukaryota; kingdom Viridiplantae; phylum Streptophyta; class Polypodiopsida; order Polypodiales; family Pteridaceae; genus Adiantum; species Adiantum capillus-veneris. The sequence continues at coordinate 9,073,861 of NC_140958.1, forward strand.
ATAGCACCTCCTGCCAGGGTGTGAATGTACCCACTAGTTGACTTGCAAGTATCAATATTGCCTGCCATGTCAAAATCACAATATCCCTACAATTTTAATGGACCTTTTCCATAACACAGGCATTTGCTTTTGGTCCTTTCAAGTACCTCATTATGGACATTACAGCATCCCAATGCGCTCTGCGAGGATTATACATAAACCGTGCTCACTACTCCCATTGAATAAGCAATGTAAGGTCTAGTGGCAACCATAGCATACATGAGAGAGTCGCAAGCTGAAGCATAAGATACTCTCCTTATAGCATTAGTTGCACGATCAGTTTTCTAGCAATCACTTGCACTCAACTTTACATGTGGCTACAATGGCATGCTCAAAGGCTTAGCATTAGCCATATTGAACCTGTCAAATACTTTTTCCATGTACTTTTCTTGAGACAAACACAACAGTTTCTGTCGCCTATCTTCGTTATGCGCATGTCCAAGATATGTTGAGCCGAACCTAAATCTTGCATTGCAAAGCTGAATTCAGATGGTGTTTGAGATTGTCAAGAGTGCTCTTGTTCTTCTCGACTAACAACATATCATCCACATACAATACAAGAATCACCGGGTTGTTGTCTGCATCTCTTTTGATGTATAAACAGTGATATGCATGTGTCACAAATTGCTGACGTGTCTAGCCAACGAAGAACGGAGCCGACTTGCAGATCCCGGCCGAGGGGCCTAAACCCTAGAAAGAAGCAGAAGAAGCAGAAGTAGCAACAAAAGTTTTACCAACTTGCAAAGTCTTGCCGAGTGGCCTATTTTTAAAGACAAGTTCCCACCAACTTACGGGACCCCGTCCGATGGGGGCCCAAGTGACCTAAAGAGATTAAATAAGGCGGGACCGAGATCTGTGTCGATCATGATGATGTGGCAGTTGTACGGACGCCTGCGTTTTGCGCTGCAGTGCCACGTGGCAAACTGTACAAACTTATGCAATTTGTGATGACATGCTGATGTGGCAGTTGTACGGATTTCCGCAAAACGCGTTGGCAACTTTTGGCGCTAGTGCTTTTGGGACCAAATGCTTTGGTTTGAAGCTTTTCATGTAACTGCTTTTCATAGGCCAAGGGCCTTTAAATATGAGCCAAGAGTTTATTCTCTAGCATGCTTCCAGGAGAAGGTGCAGAGGATGGAGTATTAGCGATGTATTGAGTTGAAGCAATATAAAGAAATATTGAAAGGGGCGCCAAGGTTTGGGGTGAGTGCTCTCTTGGGGTGGAACTCTGCCACTCCGTGTCTTGTGTCGTGCATCTCTTTTAGTTCAATTGTTACTCTGAAGTGCTTAAAGTTGTTCATTCTGTTCTTTCCCGTTGGCACGTGGTGCCTGTTCCATGCATTTTTGTACCAGAGCTTCACGCGTGTGCTTTTCTGAAAGCATACCGATCCTACCAAAGAGCAGACAGAGCAAGATGGCCCTTCTAAGTTTCATTAAAAATTTGATCAAGGAATCTATAAGTCCACACCTTGGACTTATTAGCCACTCCAGCCCTTACTCCATCGCGCTTTGGGTGCGCTCCCGTCTTCATCGCTTTGTCTTGCAGGGCATAAGCCATAAGGATCACTTGCAAGAGAAGGATCAAAGATATTCTGAGCCAGTGTTTTTCTTAGAAGCAATGTCATGAAATGGTGGATTTGTATAGCTACCAGGCTGCACACTCCAAGGACTTAGCAAGCTTTCAAGAATTTTTTTGCTCGAAGTTACATGCTTTCTAACATTTTCCTTTGGAGTACAACTTTTGGCAAAGGGGGGTATTCTAAAATGCTTGCCACGGAAACCCTATCAGATTACAACTTGAAAATTTTTGGACATCTCTCAACAGCGGTCTCTTCTCGAGGTGATAACCTTGGAGGTCCATTGTGATTGCTATGTCTTGCGGATACCATCACCGCCACATGAACATTGTCTGTTGAGGCTTGTTTTGTTAGGTGCAGCGGAATGAATGTATGCGCTTTGCTCAAGATGAGTGCTCCGAACTGTGCTCAAGGTTCCTTTTGTTCTTATGGAAGGGGGAGCCTTTTGTTCTTAATGAGAGAATGCTATGATCACAAACAAAGTAATGGACACTGCGCTTGCAAGTGTATGAGACTGAGAGATAGAGAGAGAAGAGAGATACGACACTAGAGACGTTGTAAAACCCTCCTCCGAAGGCCCCACTCTCGTCGGCGAGAGTGGTCTACTTATGATTGCACCATCTGGTACAATGGGGACATAGTTTTTTCTAACGTCAACCATGCGGCATACGCGGGCGGGCATGGAAGCCTGCCACAAGCCCGGTTCAGACCCCCTAAAGATTCCATACGTGGGATACCATACGGCACCCTAGAAAACACTAGAGAGTAGCACAAAAACCACAGAATGGAAGTTTAAAACACTAGAGACTGAGAGAGCATTGGTGCAACACAAAACCACAGAATACATTAAAACTTTAAAGTTTAAACATCATAGACTTCGCCGTTCGAACTTTGGACGATAAGATCGGTAGAAATTAGAATTTAGAATCATACTAGAGAAAAGCAGGAGTCTGGAGATGACAAAATATGGAGCCTCCAAGGACCAAAACCTACAAGAGTCACAGAGTGTAGACTCCGAATGACAAAACATAAGTAGACAGTGGACACTGGACAGTAGAGTCTAGACTACTAGAGTCTAGACTGTAGAGCCGTCAAGCTACTAGATACCAAAACCAAAACACAAGTGGGGAGCGTCTACTAGATACCGAAACCAAAACATAAGTACAGAACCGAGGCTAGAGCAAAACATGATGAGCTCTAACACTCATCGTAGGCCACATCCTCCTCCTCCTCCTCATCATCATCATCGTCGTCATCCTCATCCTCATCCTCATCCTCATCCACTTCCTCGATGGAGCATGACGTTCCAATATCGCTAGGCATGGCATTCGGAAGAGGAGACTCCACAACATCCTCTGTACTTTGTGCAATAGCCTCCTGAATCTCCTGCAACCGAAGCAAACGCTCCTCATCCTTCTCCTTGTTAAGCATCTCCAAAGTGACCTCAATCCTCTCATAGCCGCGCTCTTTGATCTTGCACAAGAGCCTCAAGTTGGTATGTATGTAGACAAGCTTCTCGGTATGAGCAGGGAGTAGCCGATTTCTTCTCTTAGTGTGAATGAGAGAGAAGGTGCTCCAATTTCTTTCACAAGGAGAGGCACATGTCCCTTGAGAAAGCACCCTAAGTGCAAGAGTCTGCAATGTGGGCGTGCAAGCCCCAAAAGTCTCCCACCATTTCACACCCTCTTGCATTCTCTTTGGATCCTTCGCAATAGGATGATCAAATGTCTTTCCTTCATTGATAAAAGTGTCCAACTCATCAATGAGGGTACCTTGCATGGTTAAATCTCCCTTGGTGTACTTGTTCAAGAATGTCATTCACCCATCATGAACCTCACTATCATTGTATTGTCCTCTTCCCTGCCAAACAGGGTGTAACAAGTATCCCACAGCATGCAGCGGTGTGTGCATCATATTCCATCTGTCAACACACAAGTCCTTGATCTCTTGCATCCTTGCCGCATCAACACCTTGCATGTTTTGAACTTGCTCAACCATGCGATCTGTAAGCTCATACACAAGCCCCATGGTGGCTCCTTCCCTATCAGCCAAACGAAGGATCTTTAAGATGGGGGCACAAATCTTCAAAATCAACTTGGCCTCTTGCCAAAAGGATGCATTAAATACAATGTCAGAGACCACTGTGGCCTTTACACTTTTGGAGGTCTTCATCCTCACAAATTTTGGATCAATCATAAGCCTGCGCACACCTTGCATACATCTGTCATCCACGAGACTAGCAAGCATGATGTAGTAGTAGGCAAAACGAGTGGCAGCGGGCTTCACCAAATCTTTCTTGCTAAGTGTCCGAAACAATGCCAAGACAGTGGACTTCCTCGTGACAAATGTAACCACCTTTGTGCCATCCTCAAGGATCTTTGCAATCCAAGGGAGCTTCCCAATGTCCTCAAACAACAAGTCTAAGCAATGGCATGCACATCTGGTGAAAAAAATATGTTTCCACTCCGCTTCAACCATTTTCCCAGCCCCAACACAATTAGTTGCATTATCCATGCATACTTGCACAACATTAGAGGGTCCAATCCCAAGAATCACCTCCTTAAGCTGCTTGAAAATGAACTCTGACGTCTTTGTCTCCCCAGAAGTATCCACTGATTTCAAGAACACAGAGCCATGTATAGAGCATGCAAGAAAATTGATGATGGGCCTGCGTCTAGTGTCAGACCATCCATCACATACAATTGTGCATCCATGCTTCTTCCACTTCTCGTTCACACCCATGATATCATGACCAATGCATTTGACCTCATCATTAAGCTCTGTGGTGCGCAAAGCATTATAGGAGGGTGGCACATAAGACGGGCCCACTTGCCCAATAGCTTTCACCATATCTAAGAAGAAAGGACTCCTCACTTTCCATTCAGGAATATCCTCTGCATAAAAAAACCTGCGCAAGGCTTGATCTGCTTTCTTGCGTGCCTGCATGCCAAATGCACTTGCCAAATCTACTTCTACAACCTTCCTCTTCTTGCTTGAGGATCCCACAGTGGGTTTTGAAGTGCCAGTTGCCGATGCATGCGATCCACTTGCATGAGATAGAGAGGCATCACCCTCCAAATCATCCACCAAAGTATCCACAAATGCATTTGGGTCTTGTCCATCACCCAATACATCTGCATGCAACCTTCTGACAACCACTTTAACTTCCTCAGGAACTTTACCGCATGGGCCGACACCACAACCTGTGATGGCCAACAAATGTGCCCGAATACGATATGGACCCCCGTCCCAAGCATGCCCACAATAGATACATTTGCAAGTCTATTGTCCTTTTGCCTGAGGCTTTACCTTTTGCACATATTGCCACTCGGGACGCTTGGCTCGGCCCATCTCGATTCTCTGTTGAATTCAAACGGTCACAGTTGTTTAGCACGCGAGAGCTCTGAGCTTTGAGTGTGAGTCACAAAGCAGTGTATGGACCTGTCACTTCTCTGCTCTGTGTTCTCTGGTCTCTGAGGTGACTGGTCTCTGGTCTTTTAAGTTGGGCAGCGGGCTTTAAAATTCGTACGCATGCTAAATCCCCAAAAAGGTACGCTCCCTGGTATATTGTATTAGCACTATAGGGCAAAGGGGTTCGCACATGGGCGAAATGCCCATCCGGTTCAAAAACGCCCAGAAAATGGCCAATTTTTAAAATCGCTGCCACACGTATGGAATCCCCAATCATGCTCCAATCGGGCTCGTACGCGTCCGGAAGCATGGTTGGCCAACCATGCGCGTGAGAAAAAAACTATGAATGGGGATGCATATGAATGATGCAATAGGCTATGTCGGTGATGACGACCGTGACGACGAGACTAACTTAAGGGCTGAAATCTGCAATCTTGTATCTGCTATCCAAAAACGCTATGGGCTGAAATCTGCTACAATCCAAAAACGCTGATTTGGGGGGCTGTTTCTGTGGGTCTTTGTCGCTGAAAATCTGCAGGTTTAGGGCTGAAAACTGAGGTTCCTTAAGGCTGAAAACTGAGTTTCTTACCTGGCTGAATCTGCTATTTCTTAGGGGCTGAATCTGCTACTCTTCGAGGGCTGGACTTGCAGGTGTTCAATGCTGGAAACGCCCTGCTGAAAGCTGCCCAAAACGCTAGGTGATGAAGTTTTCAAAACGCTAGCTGCTGGGTTTTGTGGCGATGGTGTCTAGATGCAAAAACGCCAGGCTTAGGCTTGACTGCGGCGAGGACCTGCTGATGCAAAAACGCTAGGCTATGATGCTTTCCAAAAATGCTAGGGGATTTGCTTGGAGGAAATCCACCAAGGGGTCTTGTTGAGAAGTTGCCTGCTGAGCTTGGCTCCTGTTGCCTCTTCTGCCAAATAGTGCTAGCTCTAGTTTGCTTATATACAAACTTAGCAAAATTGCCCTACCTAAAGTCACTTAAAAATAATAAGTGAAAAATGTCAAAAATAGGAAAAATAGGCTAAATGCACTGAAAAATTCCCTTGACTGATTCTGATGGATTCTGATGGGAATGCTTATGATCACGCTGTGTGCAACCAGAGGATATGCATCTACACTAAGTGATTGGGCATGCACGGTCTACGAATAGACTCACAAAAGTGTCAGATCACTTCTAAATCTAGACTTACTTGACTGGCTGAACCTTGATCATGTTGTAGCTTGTCCACGGACACATAGGGTTGGATGTGTGACGTGACATGTTTTAACTGTTCAAAGAGCTTATGGACCATGCTGATGAATAAAGGTTGTAATAATCCTTGTGCCTTATGCTTGTCAAACTTGACCTTCTGGCATACTAAACAACTGCGAACAAAGTCTTCCACATCCTTCTTGAGTCTCGGCCAAAAGAAATAACGCTCCACATCTTTCAAGGTGGTATCAATGCCGCTGTGACCCGTAAAAGGTGGACAATGGCACTCAGTCAGAACCTTTTCCTTCAACGGCTGTGTAACACACAACATTGTTTTCTTCATCAAGTAGCCATCCCATATGGAAAATCTTGGCAGTATCTCCCCATTCTGTTTCCGAGTAAAAACATCGGAAAAATTTGGATCGGTGGCGTACTGGTCAACCATATCCTCGAAGCTTCTATGATGGATCGTGGAAATAGCCAAGACGAGGGGCTTCCGAGACAAAGACTAAATTTTTCTGTCCTTGAACATGGACAATCTGGAAGTGAAATTGTGACAAGATGTTAGCCCACTGCATCTGCTTTTTTGAAAGCTGCTTCTATGACAAGAAGTAGCGTAGACTCTAATAATCAGTGAAGACCGTGAAATCGGCTCCGAGTAGATAATGTCGCCACTAAGTAAGAGCATGGATCACTACCAATAGCTCTTTCTCATAAATTTGTGCTACCAATTCTGGCCTTGAAAACATCCTGCTTTCATAAGAAATCACATGGCCTTCTTGCATTAAGACCGCTCGCAGACTATGACCACAAGCATCACAATATACTTCGAACGGCTTTTGTAGGTCTGGCAAAGCCAACACTAGTCCCGTAGTCAGTTTTTCCTCGAGTGTTTGAAAGGTAGTCACCTCTGTCAGTCCCCATGAGAAAGGGACTCCTTTCTGAGTCAATACGTGCAAAGGGGAAGCTACCTCTACAAACTTCCGAATGAACCACCGGTAATAAGAACACAAGCCCAAAAAGCTTATAACTTCATGAACATTCTTCAAGTCTGGCCAATCGCGGATAGTCTCAATCTTGGTAGGGTCCATCTGTACTTCTGCTGCTGAGACGATGTGTCCTAGAAAGCGTATCGCCGGTAAGAAAAACTCGCTCTTTTTTGCATTGATAACTAATCCTTGATCACGCGATGCCTGAAAGACCTGTAGTAGATGGTGTTGATGTTCTGCTGCATCCTTGGAGAAAACTATAATATCATCAAAGAAAGTGCCCACAAAAGATGGATGCTCTCGGAAAATCTTATCCATCATTCGGTTGAAAGTCGTTGGAGCATTGGTAAGTCCAAAAGGCATCACCAAAAATTCGTATAAAAACCAAAGCTTGTCCGAAAGGCTGTCTTGTAGACATCTCCCGGAGCGATTATGATATGATGATATCCGCTTTTCAAATCAACCCTGCTGAAACAAGAGGATCCCTGAAGTCGGTCAAGGATATCATCGATCATTGGAATTGAAAATCTGTTCTTGATAGTGATTTTATTGAGAGCTCTATGGTCAATGCACATCCTTTAAGATCTGTCTTTCTTTAGTACCGGTAAAATTAGAGAGTGGTAGGGTGAAGTACTAGGCTGGATGTCACGTGACACATCCAACCCTATGTGTCCGTGGACAAGCTACAGCATGACCAGGGTTCAGTTCAGTCAAGTCAGTCTAGAATAGGAAGTGATCTGGCACTTTTGTGAGTCTATTTGCAGAGCGTGCATGTCTAGACACTTAGATTAGATGCATATCCTCTGGTTGCACACAACATGATCATCAACATTACCATCAGAATCCATCAGGGGAATTTTCCAGTGCATTAAACCTATTTTTCCTATTTTTGACATTTTTCACTTATTTATTAAGGAACTAGGTAGGGCAATTTTGCTAATGAAATATATAAGGAAACCAGAGCTAGCACTTTCTGGCAGAGGAGGCAGCAGGAGCACCTTGCTCAACAGGCAACTTCTCAGCAAGACCCCCCAGAAAGGCCTAGCGTTTTTGCAACACAGCATCAACACTGGCGTTTTTGCACCATAGACCAACCCTGGCGTTTTTGCACAGCAGATCAGCCCGGCGACCACAACAGACAGCAGATCCACCAGCGTTAGCAGATTCTATAGCAGTTAGCAGATTTCCACCGCAGCAGAAGATTTTCAGCCCTAGCATTTTTGCATCTGCAAGACACCTCTGCGTTTTTGTAGATCTTCGCGACGGAATCAGCCCTAGGACCAGCATTTTCAGTTTTCAGCAGTCAGACTCCGCACTAGAACCCCCGAACCTCGCAGATCTCACCTCCCCGCAGCAGATCCTCGCCGCACGGTCAGATCCATCGAAGTTTGCAGTTTCAGCCCAGAAAATGCAGATTTGAGCATCTGCGTTTTCAGTGCGTCATCGTCGCATCGTCGTCATCGACATCGTCACCGATATAGAGTCAGAATTCAGCAGATATAAGATGTGCAGATTTCAGCCATTACATTTTCAGATTTCAGCCCGTCTCGTCGTCGTCCTCATCGTCGTCGACATCATCGGCAAGTCCAAGCATTGTAGAGATTTGTGCAATCATAAGTAGACCGCTCTCGCCATAGAGAGTGGGGCCCTTGGAGGAGGGTTTGACAACTTCCCGGTGTCGTATTCTCTTCTCTCTCTATCTCTCAGTCTCAGCACCTTCATTCACAGTGTTCATCACTTTGTTTGTGTCCATTGCACTCTCTCACTAAAGGAACGGAAGACTCTCCCTTCCATAAGTAAAAGGAACCCCCTTGAGCACAGTTCGGAGCACTCATCTTGAGCAAAGTTCAACATTCAATTCCGCTGCACCTTACATTGGTATCAGAGCTTTGGCAGTGTTCTGTATCACTCCAGGAAAGAACCACAAGAACCACAAAATTTTTTTTGCTTGTTGCGGTCGCACGTAACCCATTCCTCTTGGGCGTGTCGATTCCTAATAGGAAACCCAAGAAAGAAGGGCTTGTCCAGCCTTCCTTTGTGCCGCTTTTCACTCATTGAGAGCAGACCGTGCACTTAGTGGCCGGCAAATCGACCTGAGGTGGGAAAAAGCAACCTTGGTGTGAGCGCAAGGCCGCCAAGGGGTGCGCCCACGGAAAAGAGCAAAACTCAGGTGAAGAGAAGATCCTTCTCTAACACAGATTGCAAGTGAAAGAAGAACCTCAAGAACTCAAGAACCTCAAGACTCCAAGACCCTTAAGACCCTCAAGAACCCAAGACCCACAAGACCCCAAGTTTCTCGTGAACTTAAGAACCAAAGATCAGTGTATGGTCACCACTCGAAGCGGAATGGATACTTCGCTTGGAGGTGATGAGCATCACCTTGAACACATCCATAAAATGACACATTTAGGAGAATGAGCCTTCACCTCAGGATAGCCCCCTTCACTTCCTCACTATCAGCAAATTGAGCCATTTTTGCCTTCCACTGAAGGAGCTTATCACGACACAAAAGTGTACCTGCTATGCTTTGCATTGTTAGATGCAAGTTCCACAATGGGAAGATAATACGTTCAAGAGGAGTAAATTTTGGAGATTTAAGTACGAACCACATCCTCTAAAATGTCATTCACTCTCCTGGTTATGGGGATGATTTGAAGCACTAAAGATTAAGAAAGTCTTTATTTTGTTAAAAACTATCATTATGTGGTGCAAGAGTACGTTTGCACACACACATTCAATCTTGCTGTTTCCCACTCTTTATATTCCTATGATGATTGGTTTAGCATATTCATTGCTGACAGGGAGGCCTTGGATCTTTGTGAAGAACAAGCTGAAAAAGGATTATGTGAACCTGCAGTTGAACTCTTGGAAGGTTTGTTCTTGAACCATATGTCTCACGCTGTTTGATGGTGGCTAACTCATTATTCTCTACAGGTGTGGCCTATTGTCAGTTTTATCAACTATGGCTTTGTGCCGCTCGAGTTTCGTGTGTTGTTTCATGGGCTTGCGGCAGCCTGCTGGTAAGGTTTTGGAGTCCCAAAATGAGATCAAATCAGTACACTCTGTTGCATTGGAATGTAGTACAAAACTGACTCTCTTTGCTGTTTTTTGTGACAGGGGAGTTTTCCTCAACTTGAAAGTGCGGACTCTTGCAGTCAAGGCAGCCTGAGTTCTATTGAGGTGAAAAAAAGATTTTGTCTCTGTCAATTTCTCTGATGTGGCTATAGGGGAATGAATACATGCACACTCCTCTTATTTTGTTCATAGGATGTATTTTTATCACATTATTGACTGTTCGAAGTTTTCTACAGAAAGGATGACAAAAATAACCTCATAATTTCTTGATGAGGAAACAGATAAATATCTGCATGCACCCACCCTTTTCATGAATGTATTGTATGAAGGTGCATGTGCATTCATACATTCTATTGAGGTGCGTGCACATTCACACACACACACACACACACCTCATGGAGCATACATAAGGTGGCTGTCAGGATTTTACCTTCTTGGATATATTCAATTTGTTCTACAACTCTACTAATTACATGGGAGCTGGGGTCTATGCAGTGACCAATAAGAGTCTTGATTTGTTGATTTAGTGAACATTCTTCAAAGATACAAATTACAACGGACAAAGTAGATGTCCAAGACAAACACTAACAAGTTCTTCCTTTGTAAGTAATGGATTTATTAAGAAAATCAAATACTAGGAGCAAAATTGTTGGGAAGTCTCTTATCTCGCGGTTGTGTGTGTGTGTGTGCACATGTATCTTAACTTTCAACTTGAGTCCCTCACGTCGTCCCACATGTTATTGCACTATACACCTCTTTTTTGTATAAATAAGCTTCCTTTTATGTACGATGCATTGTAATCCTTTTGATAATATGTTTCCTGTGGCTCTTTATTGATAGTTGCAATTGCTCTCTTTTCTAAGAGAAATTTGCAGTTCTTATTCTTCTCATGAATGTCATCTAGTTCCACAGCTCCATGAGGAAGTGTTAGACAGATTTACAAATTGTGTACAAAATGCTTTCAAACTCACGCTGTGAGCGGGATGGAAACACACAGAACGCCTCTATAATGACCCGACACTCTTGAAATGATACACACACGCTATGAGGCATCACTCGGCTTTCACAACCCACCTGGCCGAGACAGGGAACACACCTATGGAGTGAGAGGAGAGAGACTATCCGTTTGCCCACTCCACAGAGAGAGAGAGAGACACACACACCCAAAAAATTCAGCTCAAAAGAGAACTTCTAATGTTTAGATACAAATGAGCTTGGGCCAACACCAATGGGGCAAATAGCTCACACAATATAGGTAAAAGATACCAGATACAATCACAAACTCGAGCAGAAACTTCGCTCATAGGAGAAACTTACACAGCCAAAACAACAAAAAAAAAGTGAGGAATTTGGCAAAATGGATAGCGCCATCGCGTCCGGAACGGCCCAAAACCCCAGTCTACAATGTCAAAGTGCTCAAATTCGACCTCGGATGAGCAATTTAGGACAAAAAATGCTTCAAAAACAACAAAAAACACACTTGCGTCTGTTCCTCCTCTCTTCTCCATGTTTTTTTTCTGGTCTTCTCTTTTTTTTTTCAGTTCCAACACTTAGCTCTATTAGTTGGGCACCCGTGGCCTTTTAGATGACCTCAAACGGACCCCGAACAGGCCAAAAACTGACCTCGCAGTGCATAGTTGTCACCTTTTTGCATCATCCGTACACCTGGCACTCAGTTTTTCCCAATAATGCATCCCGCAACCACGTGAAGTGGCCCCAAAAAGTGGTCCTCATGATGACCTTTTTGCATAAGTATCACAAGAAAACACCCACGTCGTGTCTGTACTTATCCACGTGCAAGTATTGACCCCATTCGACCTCCTGACGCCACTCGATGCCATCTGATGCACCTGTTTATCTCATGTCGTCGGCTCGTGGATAGCTTTCTCGAGAAGTTTTACGCGCTACCAACTCCTCATTATTATAGAAAAAACACACTGGTACTGATAATACTGAAAATCTATGCATTATGTACACCCTGTCCTACCTGTACATATGTGGGTCCCACATAACCACCTGGCTCTGGAAAATGGGCAATCTTTTATTTGATGCACCATGTATGTGTATCTACATATGCGCAATCCCTTGCTCCAAAAAACTCATGACATGATTTGCCCACCCCCTAGCCTGCTAGAGCATTCATGCTCAGCAGTAGCTCTAGTAGATGCTCATTCCACCTGGATCAAAAGGCCAAAGGCATATTGCTTGATTCACAAGAAGCATCATAACACCACACCTACATTTGTCAATAATCAACCAAAATGCACCATAGGCATATCCAACTAACACATCCGCCTTGTCTGGAGTTCCAAAAGCGTAAATATTGCATGCCACATTCAACCCAACCGATAGAGACAACTCAAGTGACTCATCACTTGGCATCTTGGCTTCACCAGCCATAGCAACAACCTACAAATCATGCACCCAAGTAGCGAAAAGCATTGTGTGAAGGTAAAGTTGTTGATATCCAAAGCACAAAAGTATTCCCGTAGCACACATATCCCTAGCATAAGCATCCACATAGCTGAGATTGGACTCATATATGCCAAAACCCTTCTCATCAGCATAAGCGTACTCATTATTACACATAACTTTATCCACATCATAATCATGGCTAGCACCACTATCCATAGCTTCTAGCATGGATTCATCAGTCTCCAAGAATACAGATCCCTGCTCTAAACCACAATCATGCTCACAAATCGGTTCAATCACTGCACATATATCAAAATATGGCTTCAAAACAGGCTCCATATCCAACAAATCCACAAAATGGCTCTCAACCTTGCCCTCTTCCCTAATTTCCAAGGAACTAGTATCCAAAGATACGTGCTCATCATTAATAACCTCAACCTCACACTCACACCCAGAATCACAAGGTACACAAGTAGCCAATGCATCCTCTTCAAGACTTTTCAATCCTGTATCCAAAGCATTATTCATCTCTTTAGTCTCTTCCATAAATCTGTCAACCTGTAAGACCTCTTTACGCTTCACAATAGACCTTGTGAAGAAACGAGAAACATCATAGGATAGGCTACTTTTCACTTGCTTAGGCTTAACTTCATCTTCCATGTCAAATCTATCTTGTACATGCATACCTGTACTGATACCATGTTCCTCAAAACGCTTAAACTTCCATTCCTTGTGCTTTGCAATGCATACTGCATCTTCAAAAGACTCGGGTCTCTTCAACTCAACCTCGAACTGCAACCAAGGTGACAAACCATCAACAAAAAAACTTTTCTTCAATGAACAAGGGGGGGTCTCATCCTTAAGAGCAACACACCAACGAGTTCATAAATCTGTAAAACCTTGTACATAGGCATCAACACCTTGACAAGAACCTTGCTTAAGAGCATTGAGCTCATTCCATACTGCATTTGCATCTTCAAAAACCTGGAAATGCTCTAAAAAAGCTTCTATAAATTTGTCAAGACTCAAACCATAAGAAGAAGCCACTGCTTCTTTAGCTTGCAAATCCATGAACCAAACACGAGCCTCATCTTTCAAAAGCAATCCAAATAGCCTCAAAATCTTGTCCTCATCACACATATTGTTGCTTATGCATACCACCTCGACTTGTTCCAGAAAGTCTTCCGCATCTTCACCACTTCTTCCATGAAATCCAGGATAAGAGAAAGCCATGGCTACCCAAGTTACTATGCTTTGAGAACCCCTTCGAACACACGTGCAAGAACCCAAAACTTTTGACCGACTCAATCCCCAGAAACTTCAATGGAGCTCAACTTTAGATAAGGACAAACACATGAACATCAAATGAGTTTTCATAGTTAATCATCGGAATTACAACAGGCAAAGGACATTCCAGTATCTCTCTTAATCTTCTTAGCCCGAACATAAAGACTAGGTGCTGCTGAAAAAAGATCCTCCTGGACACATGAACATTAATCTGGATTCTTTGAGTTAAATGAAAAGGAGTGAATTGAGGGCCATTTTGATCATCCATTAAAGCCAACCATGAAGCTCCCAAGAAGGCACACTTGACTTAACCTCTGATTTTGCCAAAATTTCAGCAGCATAACAGCATAAATGGTTCAAAAGACCAAGAAACCAGCTATCATAACTTGAAAAAATTTTAACAGAGTTTCCTCAGAAGTAGAGCAGTAGGAACCTAAAATATAGACTGTATATATATGCATAAACTGTCAACAATAGAACCCGAGCATCAAATAGGACTCACTAGTACATAGCCTATGGCGAGGTTACAAAAAGGGTGCTCCAGCTACCTGTATCATCGAAAGGATCTCCACATTTGAGAATCTCCCAGCTCAATAAAAACCTCATGCTATCGATCCTCACACGAAGGCTAATGCAAATCGCGTATAGTCAAGTCTCAGAAATGACTATCTTCCAGACGAAGTTTCAGAAATGGCTGGGACTGCCAAATACAACCAAGTATGGCTCCACAAATGCGTACAATGGCAGTTTCCATAAGTAACGTACAATCCAGCAGACAATGCGCTCAAATAGGCGCCAAGTGATGCATATCCACAACTACTGCAAGTGACATCATTGCTAGTATTTCACTGTACTCCAGCTACCTGTACCTGTGTGAATCACCTGTACCTGTACCTATCCCTGTAACCTGTAGCCCCGAATCTCGAAGCTTGAAGCTCGAAGCACAAGGTACTCGAAGAAGATCCTCTGTGGGGTGCCAAAAGAATGTGAGCGGGATGGAAACACACAGAACGCCTCTATAACGACCCGACACACACTCTTGGAATGATACACACACGCTATGGGGCACCACTCGGCTTACACAACCCACCTGGCCGAGACAGGGAACACAATTATGGAGTGAGGAGAGAGACTATCCGTTTGCCCACTCCACACAAAGAGACACACAAACACACACCCAAAAAATTCAGCTCAAAAGAGGAGAACTTCTGATGTTTAGATACAAATGAGCTTGGGTCAACACCAATGGGGCAAATAGCTCACACAATATGGGTATAAGATACCAAATACAATCACAAACTCGAGCAGAAACTTCGCTCATAGGAGAAACTTACACAGCCAAAACACAGAAAAAAAGTGAAGAATTTGGCAAAATGGACACCACCATCGCGTTCGGAACGGCCCAAAACCCTAGTCTACAATGTCAAAGTGCTCAAATCCGACCTCGGATGAGTAGTTTAGGTCCAAAAATGCTCCAAAAACAGCAAAAAACACACTTGCGGCTGTTCCTCCTCTCTTCTCCATGTTTTTTTCTGGTCTTCTCTTTTTTTTTCCAGTTCCCACACTTAGCTTTATTAGTTGGGCACCCGTGGCCTTTTAGATGACCTCAAACGGACCCCGAACATGCCAAAAACTGACCTCGCAGTGCATAGTTGTCACCTTTTTGCATCATCCGCACACCTGGCACTCAGTTTTTCCCAATAATGCATCCCGCAACCACGTGAAGTGGCCCCAAAAAGTGGTCCTCATGATGACCTTTCTGCATAAGTATCACAAGAAAACACCCACGTCGTGTCTGTACTTATCCACGTGCAAGTATTGACCCCATTCGACCTCCTGACGCCACTCGATGCCATCTGATGCACCTGCTTACCTCATGTCGTCGGCCCGCGGATAGCTTTCTCAAGAAGTTTTACGCGCTACCAACTCCTCATTATTATAGAAAAAACACACTGGTATTGGTAATATTGAAAATCTATGCATTATGTATACCCTGTCCTACCTGTACACATGTGGGCCCCACTTAACCACCTGGCTCTGGAAAATGGGCAATCCTTTATTTGATGCACCATGCATGTGTATCTACATATGCGCAATCCCTTGCTTCAAAAAACTCCTGACAATGCGAACACTTGTTTTGAATGATAGTTTATGTTCACAATAGCCAACATTGTCTATTAAACAAGTGCTTGTATTCAAAGGGAAGAAGGGTCATAAAGAATCTGCACACTAGAGCATGATGGAGTCAAAAAGCAAAGGCGTTATAATTGACAAGTTAATATGTTCAGAAAAGCTTTGTCTAAGGAGCAGAGTTGTGCATAGCCCAACCTCTAAGCCTTGGCAGGCTCTTAAGTGCATCTTCAGCGGCATTAGAGATCTTAGGTTTTTTTTACTTATAGGGGGGATCATTGCCCTAAATTTACATGCGTTTTTGGGCTCACATTGGGCCAGTTGCTATGACACTCGACTCGCATGCGCGCATATGGTTTTTGCTTCGGGCTTGGTAGCTTTGGTAGCCTACTATGGCCACTTCTAGTTGTAAAGTTGATCGAGAAACAATTCTTATAGCTATGGTTGAATGCATTTATTTCAAATGCCTCGATCTAATTTGTCTACACACCCCCACATTCATCAATCTCAACATGAAGGCATTCATTGAAGGCATTTAGAGAGCATCGAAGCCCTTGAAGAACACACGCATGGTCTTGAATGCCTTCGACATGGCCGAGACAGCTTAGGTCAAGTTGACAACAATGATCAACACCAAAAAGAAATCAATTGTTAGCACTATCAACGTTTTCAACAGCGACCTACTTTTGAGATTTTTAATGATAAACGAGGAATGGATGATAGAGGAGGAGAAATGTGAGAAAGAAACAAGTGGAAGGAAAGGAGAAGAGAGCGGAGGAAAAAGAGGTTGACAAAGAGGCTGTCAAAGGGGAGATCACAAAGGCTGCCACCGAAATCATTGAAGGAAAAATAGAAGCAACAAGAGATGTGGATGAAGAGAAGATGAGGGAAGCCTCAACATACGCATAATGATCATATTAGAGGGTCTAGTTTGGGGTCACAATAGGTTCATCATAGACACACAACTTGGACGAGAGGAGAGATATTCTTCTCATAAAGACACACCACTGCCCCTTTGAGGACTCCTCGAGTTAAGGGATACCAATGGGGATATGTCTCTTTGGAATGGTAGCTAGCTACACACCAACCTTGGTGAATTGTGATAAAATTCTTGAAGGCATTATCTGGGGAAATGGGTTGATTGATAGATTGTAGAGTTTGATGGAAAAGAAGTTTCCTCTTCCTACTCAAACAATTTTGTAATGAGATGATTTTGCTTGTCACTGGAAGGAAAGGGGGTATCATGCAAATCGAGCAATTTCACATTAATGAAATTGATCATCCGCATCCGATATCAAGCGTAGATGTATGTTAACATTTCTATTGGCAAATAGGAAACTCTCAAGTTCATGCACAGGTTCTTATAACTTCTTGGGTTGTTGTTGCCATTTAGGTAGCTTTACCCACCACAATTACCACCAATTTGCAATTGATACCAATTGGTGCACAAAATTTTATCAAGTATGTTTTTGAATCTATTCGAGATTCAACCAAGACCCAAATGGGAAAAGAGGGATATGTCCATCTTTTTTGCTTCTAACTGGTCAAGTGCTTTGCTACCCTAGCGAGTCACTCAGTTCCATCATAAGTGAAATAGTAACGCACTAGCTTTGCTTGCACCAATGTCACATTTTTATGTGGGTTTGTACAAGAGATGACAAATACGTGAAACCAACTCCAACACTCCTACCCATAAATATTCTAAAAGATTACACCAAACCCTATGACTCCAATTCGTCAACCAAAATGTTTCCAAACAATCGGAAACTGTAGTAGCTTGTATCATCTCTCTAGTACCAAGGAATCCACAGAAGGTCATCATTAGTGGGATGAGAAAAAAAACTCTAATTTAGTTGCAAGAGATTCCCAATTACAATCTAGCGATAAAAAACAAGAAAAAACCAATTTATGTGGTATCATAATACTAGATTATGAAATGAGTCTGATGAAACCCGTGTTAGTCCCTCCTTCCCTTTCGTCACTTTCAATATCCTAGAAGCAAATTTGGGATTTGAACGATGTTGATTCCTTCGTCCATTGTGGGTTTACATAGCAAACTTTGGGATTGGAGCCATCGTGGTACTCCATAGGGAAGGATGGTGAAATACCACAATGCCATTTTGCACATGAGTATGGAAAGGGCAAGGAAGGGGCCTCCAATGAAGCAGAAGCGTGCAAAGGAAAAATTAATTTTTGAATATAAATTGATATAGCTATAGATTTGTATGTGTTTACTCATAATGTATCAAATTGGGCAAGCTTTGTTGGATTTAAACTGGAATTGTACGAGGTACCTGTATGCAGAATGTTTGATTGTACTGTTAGGCTTAATAAGAGCCACCTAATTAGGGTTATGATTTGTCAAACCGTTATGAGGGAAAAGCTAGAGAATGCATCATGGAAGGAAAGGAAGCATTGAACTACACGATTTTATAAAAGAGAAGTGGCAAACCCTTGTGGGTAATTTTTGAAGACATGGAAAGAAATGCATTTTTGTCGGCAAAAGAAGCCCATGATTATGGTGTTGCGGATCTAGTATGGTGGAAAAAATCTTACACTAAAGATTTATTGAGAAAAAATTACCAGAGATTCACAAATGAATTTCGTTTGTTTTGGAATTCAATTCTTTTTCTTTGTAGTTTCATGTCTTTTTAGTTTTTAATTCAACCTCATAGATGCAGATTGATGAAGTTATTCCTAATACACTAAAAGTCCTTTAAGGACCTTATTGGGTGTGAAAATGCAACCAATCCTACCAATTGGTCGTGAATATTTAAAACTAGATCAATCTTCTGTATTTTTGAGCATGTCGATAAATCAAAAGCTTATTAGGAAGGTGAGACAACTACTGGGGAATGGAGCAAATTCCCCTGCTCTCTCCGGGGCTATTCCCAATGGTGGGGAGAGGTACCACGGTGTATGTGGGACTTGTTTCAATAAAAAATCTACGCTATTTAGTGATCAATGCTACAAGATAATTTACCACATGGAGTGAGAAGAAATTCATAATCCACTTGTTTTGATGGGAAAAGCAATTTATGGTTGAAGTCGATGCTAATGGGATCTTATGAATTTGGGAAGGTGGAGAAGAATCCGTAATAATAAAATTTAGTTATCAAACAAATCAGGATAGATTGTGGTGTCAATGTTCACTCCTACTTTTCCAATTACACCTCGATGGAACAACTAAGGTTAGCCATTTTGCCAACCCTCGATAAAATATCGCAACTATATGATCTTGTCAATTTGGGAAGGTGAAGAATCCATAATAATAAAATTTAGTTATCAAACAAATCAAGATAGACTTGTGGTGTCAACGTTCACACCTACCTTTCCAATTACACCTCGATGGAAACAACTAAGGTTAGCCATTTTGCCATATCGCAACTATACATATGATTTCCTTTACCAACCAAGAAATTCGATTAAAAAGAATCCAACTGAGTGAAATATTAGGGATCAGCACACCAACAATAGTTCCACTTATCCGATCTCAAAACAAGTTTATACTCTAGTATATAGGGGGACCTAACCGCTAAGACAAATTGAGCACAAAAACATTGGAATCTGTAACAATTTTAGGGAAGGCTACAATATCGAAGTACTTGAGGAAAGAAAAACAATAGTAGAAAACGCCGCTAGAATGTCTAATTCTCACATGACGTGAAAATGAGAAGAGGAAGAATTTATTGCAACACATTTACACTCCTCTACAAAACATGAGACAATTAGTTTGTAGGATACATAGTAGGTAGTGTTGAAACTCTTAACAAGTGACGTGGGATATATGGTATGTAGGGTTGAAACTCTTAACAAGTGAAGTAGAAATTTGGGGTTGGCATTTCAAAAACTTCAATGAGTTATTTGATTAATTGTGCTTTGAAAAATAAAGAGTCTATTATGTATTTCACAAAATGAACATCTCTAGTTATGGATGTTGAAATGAAACTATTCGAAGAAATGGAGAAACTAGAATATCAATAGATTCTTTTTTTGGGAGTTTTGTGAGAGCTATATGTATAGCGAATGGAGTGAAACAAGAATATATGGCCCGAAAGGATCACAAAGATATTCTTGATTCCCTATCTGGAAATTGAGGGGACTCATTCCAGATGTTTAGAACAGCTAACTAGCAGAGAGGTGGAGGTCTTTAGCTTATGCTTACATAGATAAAATTAAGTGCAAAAGAGTTGTTTGGCGTATGTGAGAACATAGCTTAGAACTCTCTCTCTCTCTCTCTCTCTCTCTCTCTCTCTCTCACACACACACACACACACACACACACACACACACACACACACTTTAGTACTTGCCTTTATGTTTTCAAAATGTTGTCATTTTGGCTATATATCTCCATTATAGCCTACACTTTTCCTAGTTACATTGAGTCACTATGCACCGTGGGATAGAACCCTTAAAGGGTCATAATGGTTGCAAGACCCTAGCTTGCAACTAAATAACGTGGTTAAAATTTTTTTGGGCCTCACCTACCCTGCCGTGAGGCGCAGTGATGGCTCTGCTCTACTGTGCTAGACCGCATCAGAGGTAGCTACTCATTTTCGGTTCCCCAGCAGGAGTGTGCTCTACTCAGTGCTCTCTACGTGCTACACGCCACGGGTGACGGTGGTCTTCCTTCTTCTATTTAAAGAGGTGAGGACGCATTCTGCCCCTTACTTAGCCTTGTGTGTGTTCTAATTGCATAAAGAGATAGGACTTTGTGTTTGTTTATTCTCTGCTGCACCAAAGATGGAGCTTGCAACTCAACCTTATTAAGTTTTTTTTTCTTTTTTGCTTGTCTTAAGATAATGTAAACAAACGGCTATGGTAATCATATCTCTCAAAGCCTGGTAAGGCCCAATGTATGGGTTGGCTATACCTAACAGTACATTCGATGGTTTAATACACATGTGGCAAACTAATGATCCTGCTACTGGGTTTCGGTTCTGAGTAACCTTGCGTAATACAGTTCAGTGGTTTAAGGTACTCCTTAAATAATTGGGATATGGCTTAAAGATTGACCGCTTGACTCAAAAAAACTCTGATTTTCGGCTACTCTACGTTAACTGTTCATTTGGTTTAAAAATATTGGGGTATGTTGTAAATAACTGATGCCGCTTGGATTGGCAATGTAGAGCTCTTTTTTTGATGGCATGGCATACTAATGGTGCATAACAACATGTGGGATGCGGGGTATACCCCGCGTGTTTACTGGTTTTTTGACTTGTTAACTGATAGAGGTTGGAGGTCGCACAAATTTACTAGCCAAATTGAGTAGTGGGGTTTTGGACGGGCTGCGTATGATTATTGGATTTTTTATACACAATGGTTGGGTTTTTTTTTGGGGATTGCCCCGGCTGCATACTAACGCTAAACTTGTTCAAATTAAATCTTTTGGGATGGGGGGTATATCCCAGGTGTTTACTGATTTTAGACTTGTTACTGGTAGTGGTTACATATCGCGTAAAATACTGGCTAATTGTATCTTGGGGGTTTGGCCCGACAACATACGAATTTTGGATTGTTTATAGTTGGTTGAGTTTTCTTGGGGGTATGCCCCGGCTGCATACTGATATTGGACTTGTTCGTTACTGGTTGTTTTGATAAGATGTTACAATACTTTTGCATTGACATGGTCGGGTATAGTTGGAAAATAAACCCATAAAGGCATATATTCCTTTTACTTCATGGTTTGACATTCGGTCTATGGTTGGATACCGCAAGGGTTCTCTGCCACTTGGTTTGCTAAGAGATGTATAATTAAAGTAAATGACATACAAACTAGGGAAAGGATTGGTTTCCATGAACCCTAATGGGCATAAAACTGTATCTGTCCTAAATAAACAAAAACAAGCTCTATATTCTTGAACTGTAAATGGAATTTTTAAGGCTTCTTTTATGGCTTCATGTGGTGGAGCTTCACTAATCTAGAAAAATAAAAACTCAAAAAAACTGATAAAGATGTTGATGGGGGAATAAGACACTTGGATTAGAAGGGGTTATGCCCTTTTAACTAGAATAATATTTATGCTAAAATATAAACTTTGGGTTCTTTTAAAGACATTTTTTTTTGGAACACATAAATACGTTGGACTAAGCTTGTAAGTTTAAAAAAAGTTGTAAGATGGACATGGATAACAACTGGTATAGTCCATTAATACTTGTAAAACACATCCAAGGCTAACATATCTATTGTCTTGTTTGGATGGATGCAGGTAAGGACTCTATCTTATCTTGGAAGGTTTTCTTTTGGCTTAAAGCAGTTGTCCACACATGATTACACATACACGTATTGCAGGAGAAGTACTTCTGATTTCTGTATACTGGAATGAGGCTTCATTCTTATAAATATTGTACAAAGATAATTCTAAGACTGAGTTGTTTTTGTGCTTATCATTTCCCTTTCTCTTGAGCCAGCTGTCTTTTGAATGTAAAAGTTCAATTATGTCTTATTATTTATGTTAAAACAGCTACACACACACACACACACACACACACACACACACACACACACACACACACACACACACACACACACTCCTGTTCACTATACTTAGCTAGGGTCTCTTCATCCTTGACTCACACACACACACACACACACACACACACACACACACACTCTTTTTTGATTCACCCCATGTTTAACCAGGATTCGCTTACGGGTTAATGTCTAAATATGTACCTGGATTGACCTAAGACTTGCTTGTTTGATGGTTGTTAGTAATACTGTCCTGTGGATGATTGCCTTCATTTGGCTGGAATTGCTTCATCCACTACACACCCAATTACAATTTTGTTGCTGATATAGCTGATGGTTATAATGTCTCGTAGGTTATTACCTTGAATCTCTATCCTGCACTTTCCACAAAAGGAATATCTGATTTTCTATGCATAAATGAGTTGATGAATATAGTGTGTGATGAGGAGAATTTTTCCCTTCTCTATACCATGATATGTTGGATTTGAGATTTTTTTATTTATGGTTGTAACCATGTGCAAACCCTCCCCCTTTTTTTGGGGGTTTAAGTGGATGCTTGGTCAATAATTAAAAGCTTGTACAAGCATCCACTTAAATTTTGTACAACTTTGCTTCTCTAAGATCTGCAAGGCAGTTAGATTCATCGGATATGGAACATTATTCAAGGATAGTTCTGTTGTGCACAACTGTATTCCATCTTGAGGATGCTACCTTTTAAACATGTGAGGGTTTGCTTCTACCCTCACTTAGCCTTGATAATTTTGTCCATTTTCATCTTGTAATACTATGAAAGTGAATGGGTATAAGGGGTGTTTTGCTATGAAAAAGGTTCTTTGCTATAACTTGGAGCTTGCTGGATATTATAAGTATGCAGTTTGACTAAATGGAAAATTTTAACTTCTAGTGCTGATTTTACTGGTTATTTATAATAGAAATTGATTTACTGATCGCTGAATATAATGCTTTACCCACTTTCATAACTTTGTCCGGCTGAAATCTGTTGAAATGTAACTTTTTTCAGCTTTGCCTTGTGACACCTGGGAATTTTGATGGTGTAATACCTGAGATAGTGTGCCAATATTGAAAACATAAACAGGTTCCCATAGCTGAGATTTTATCCTCTTGATACTGAAAATTGCTAAAATCTAGTTGGTTTACATTGAGAAGGTCCTGCTTTGATGGTGTAACACCTAAGAAACTGTGCCAATATTGAAAAGGATGATCTCTTGTGTGAGTTAAGCTTGCTGAAATTACAAGTAAATCTATAAATAATAAATGTTTTTTTACTCTTGTTCTAATATTAACTTGAGGCTAAGTGTAAATCATATGCATTGGATGAAATACCAGTATTAAGATAAAGAGTTATAATTGGCCGGATGGTGGTCTGAGGAAACTAAAATCTTTGTGGGTCTGAGGTGGAAACTAATCTTGGATGATTGATTGAGTGGGGGTGTTCTTTATTGAAGTTGCCTCATAGGATGCTTTTAGATTAGCACTCTAGAGACTAGCTTTGGATTTATATTTTTGATCCTTACTTTCTTTTAAGTTGCCTCACTAGGATGCTTCTACATTGGCACTCTTGAGACTCGTTCCCGTAGATGGATTTATACATGTAATCCTTACTTTGTATTAAGTGCTGTTAAGTATGGAGCCTGATTTACCCCTTGTAATTTTCTGTGGTAAAAATGCACATTTGTAAGGCCCCCATGTGGCCGGTGGCCGAATTCAAAAGCGGACTTGTCTTCTCAAGGGCGGCCACACATGGGCGGATTGGAGGGTCCGATTTGGACTTATCTACACAAGGGCGGCTACACATGGCTGCCTCTCATGAGAGAGGGCATCCCTTTTGGCCTATAAAAGGAGGCCATTTCTACACACATTTCATAGCGTGAAGTTGATGCAACAAGGTGGGTGTGAGGTGGTGAGAGTGAAGCAAGGCGGGAGCTCTATTAAGGGTACAATCCCTTTGTAAACTACTTTTTGTTTTGAAGTACTAAAGCCATTAAGTGATTGCTTTCCTGTCGACGTAGCCAACATTGGGTGAACCACGTATATCATGTGTACTATCTCTCTCTCTCTCTCTACTCAATAATCTCTTGTTTGTGAAATCTATTTCTCTCCATTAAGTAATCTACTCAAATATCTATTTAGCTACGTCATATTTCTTAACAACTGGTATCAGAGCAAGGTTTGCTCGTAGCTAAATTATCTCAAGGAAAGGATTCCTTGAATTGAGTGGGAGTTATGGCGGAGGAAGGGAAGCTCAAGATTGAGAAGTTCAACGGAAAAAACTACTAACATTGGAAGATGCATATTGAAAACTATCTCTACCAGAAGGACCTCTACTTGCCACTTGGCGGTCTTGCAAAGAAGCCCGCAACAATGGCTTATGAAGCATGGATTGTCTTTGATCGAAAGGCACTGGGAACAATCCGGTTAATCTTGGTGTCAACGGTGGCCTTCAATGTTTCGGAGATGAAGACCACAGAGGACTTGATGAATTCACTTGACGACTTCTACGAGAAACCATCGGCATCCAATAAAGTATTTCTTATGAAGCGCTTGTTCAATCTAAAGATGGCAGAGAATGGTTTAGTTGCTGAACACCTAAATGACTTTAAAACAAACATAAGTCAACTTCGATCGATGAAAATCAATTTCGATGACAAAGTGCGAGCTCTCCTTATACTATCATCTCTACCGGATAGTTGGGACAGCTTTGTGATGGATGTAAGTAATTCTATTTCTGGCACAAATACTCTTAAGTTTGATGATGTTGTGGTATTCTCCTAAGTGAGGAAATACAAAGGAGAAGCACAGGAGAATCATCAAGTGCTACACTGTCAATGGAAATAAGAGGAAGGCCTAAGGAGAGGTTCAAAAACCAAAAGGGTCGTGATCGCTCAAGATGGAGTAAGTCACGCACAAAGTCAGTTCTTGAATGTTGGAAATGCGGCAAGAAGGGCCACGTCAAGAAGGATTGTTGGTCCAAGAAGAAGAAGGAGACTGAGTCTCAAGACAACAAGCCAACATCGGAGGCCAATGTGGCAGGTAAAGTAGAGCAAGATGCTCTAATTCTCTCATTAGACAATGTGTCTAATTCCTGGATAGTAGATTTCGGGGCTTCATTCCATGCGACACCACACAAACAACATTTCCAAGATTACACCAAAGGTAATTTTGGGTATGTATACTTGGGAGATGATAAAGCTTGTGAGATTGTTGGCAAAGGTACAGTTTCTGTCAAAACTGCTAACGGAAATGAATGGAAGCTTAAAGATGTTAGACATGTTCCTTCTCTTCGCAAAAATTTGATCTCTACAGGACAATTGGACGATGAAGGTCACAACATTGCATTCGGAAACAAACGGTGGAAGATCTCAAAGGGATCTTTGGTGGTTGCCAAGGGAGAAAAGGTCGGTACACTTTACTTGTGTACTATCAGCACGCAACCTTCAGCTTATGCAGCAACTACAGACGTTGACAGTGCGGTGTGGCACTACCGGCTTGGGCATATGAGTGCCAAAGGAATGCAAATCCTTCAAACAAAGAAGATTCTACCAGGTTTGAAAGAAGTGGACTTAGAGTTCTACGAAGATTGTGTTTATGGTAAACAAAAGAGGGTAAAATTTCAAAAATCAGGAAATGAAAGAAAAAATAAAAAACTTGAGTTGGTTCATTCTGATGTTTGGGGTCCTGCAAGTACACCATCACTTGGTGGCTCATTGTACTATGTAACATTCATAGACGATGCGACTAGAAAAACATGGGTTTATGTCATGAAGAATAAGTCCGATGTATTTTCCATATTTCAAAGGTGGAAAGCCTTTGTGGATAATGAAACAGGTACCAAGGTTAAATGCCTCAGATCCGACACTGGAGGCGAATATTGCAGCCAAGCTTTTGAAAGCTTTTGTGCTAGCAATGGCATTCGGAGGCAAAGGACAACCCCAAGGACACCTCAACAAAATGGGATTACGGAAAGGATGAACAGGACAATCATGGAGCGAGCACGAAGCATGCGGCTACATGCAGGCCTACCGCTTGAGTTTTGGTGGGCGGAAGCTGTAAGTACGTATGTGTACTTAATCAATCGGTCACCCTCAACGGCATTGGATGGGGGAATTTCAGAAGAGGCATGGACAGGTAAACCTGTGGATTATGCATTTCTCAAAGCTTTTGGGTGTGAGGCTTTCATGCACATAGATGGAAGCCTAAGACCAAAGCTAGATGCAAAGTCCAAAAAGTGTTTCTTCATTGGCAGTGGAGAAGGTGACTTTGGGTATCGCCTATGGAATCCTGAAGATGGTAAAATCTTAAGGAGCAGGCATGCAATTTTTAACGAACAAAATATATACTAAGATTACTTGGAAAGAAAACAAACAAAAGAAACAAGTGATGAGTACATGGAGCTTGAGGACGGTGAAGACTCAAGGACTGCAAACGGTGAAAATGTGCAACAAGGTCAACGAAATGAGGAGCCTCAACCTATTCCCCGAAGATCTACAAGAGCAAGTAGACCTCCAAAAAGGTTTGCTCCTTCCTTCAACCATCTCTTGATCTCAAATTTTGGAGAGCCGAAATCATACAAAGAAGCTATGCAACACGAATCCAAAGAAGAATGGACAAAAAGCATGCAAGTGGAGATGGAATCACTATATCGCAACCAAACATGGGAGTTGGTTCAGCTGCCTAAAGGTAAGCGGGCATTTCAAAACAAATGGGTGTACAAGCAGAAGGAAGAAGAAGGTGGGAAGAAAAGGTACAAGTCTAGGCTTGTGGTAAAAGGGTTTTCTCAAAAGAAAGGTATTGACTCCAATGAAATATTTTCTCCTGTTGTAAAAATGAACTCAATTAGGCTTGTCTTAAGCCTTGTGGCTGCTCATGATCTAAATCTTGAGCAAATGGATGTAAATACGGCATTCCCTCACGGTGACTTAGAGGAGGAAATCTATATGCTTCAACCAAAGGGGTATGAAGTAAAAGGTAAGGAGAAAATGGTTTGCAGATTAAAGAAAAGCTTGTATGGATTAAAGCAAGCATCAAGACAATGGTACTTGAAGTTTGATCGATGGATGTTGGATCATGGATTCAGAAGATGCAACTCAGATCATTGCGTCTACACGAAGAATTTGGGAGATGAGAAGTTCATCATCCTAATGTTGTATGTTAATGACATGCTGATTGCAAGTGCTAACATGCAGGACATCAAAAACCTAAAAGAGGAACTTTCTAAATCTTTTTCAATGAAAGATTTAGGTGCTGCAAAGAGGATACTTGGTATGAAAATATCAAGGGACAGGATGAAGAAGACAATAAAGCTATCTCAAGAGGATTACATCAAGAAGGTACTATAAAGGTTTGCAATGCAAAATGCAAAACCAGTTTCTACACCTTTGGCTGGTCACTTTAAACTGACGAATGATATGTGTCCAAAGACACAAGAGGAGATAGCCTATATGTCTAAAGTTCCATATGCTGCAGCGGTAGGTTCTCTAATGTATGCTATGGTCTGGACAAGGCCATACATTGCACATGCAGTGGGAGTTGTGAGTAGGTTCATGGACAATCCAGGTAAAGAACACTGGCAAGCTGTGAAGTGGATACTTAGGTATTTTAAAGGGACAACAACAAATGCTTTGTATTTTGGAGGAATTGATATTTTTCTAGAAGGGTATGCTGATGCAGATGTGGCAGGTGACAAAGATACTCGAAGGAGCACTACTTGCTATGTCTTCACGGTTGGAGGCACAACAGTAAGCTGGGCTTCAAAGTTGCAGAAAGCGGTCTCACTTTCTACCACGGAAGCAGAGTATGTAGCAATGACGGAGGTAAGCAAAGAAATTCTATGGCTTCACAGATTCTTAGAAGAGCTTGGATTAAAACAAGACAATTGTGTCTTGTACAGTGATAGCCAAAGAGCTATCCATCTTGCGAAGAACTCAACCTTTCATTCAAGGACAAAGCACATTGAGGTGAGATATCACTTTATACGCACTCTTTTGGAAGAGGGACAACTAAAGCTAGGAAAGGTGCATACAAGTGAAAATCTTGGAGACATGTTCACAAACGTGGTCAACAAGGAGAAGTTGAGCTTTTGCTCATCTTCAATCGGCTTTTAAGGATAAGAAGCTAGGATGAAAAGCAGTCACAGCTTTGGTTTGGAGATCAGTCTCCAAGTGGGAGATTGTTAAGTATGGAGCTTGATTTACCCCTTGTAATTTTCTGTGGTCAAAATGCACATTTGTAAGGCCCCCATTATGAGGAGAAGCCATCGTGAGTGAAGGAAAATCACTCGCCGGAAACCAAAATTTTCACGGCCTCGGAATATTTCTTTTTGCCAGAATATTATGACCGAACGGCGGTCGGAAAGTGGTCGGAAAACGACCGGTCAGTTGGTCGGTTGCCGGTAGTCAATGGCCGGTGGCCGGTGGTCGGAAGTCAATGGCCGGTGGTGGCCGGTGGCCGAATTCAAAAGTGGATTTGTCTTCTCAAGGGCGGCCACACATGGGCGTATTGGAGGGTCCGATTTGGACTTATCTACACAAGGGCGGCTACACATGGCTGCCTTTCATGAGAGAGGCAGCCCTTTTGGCCTATAAAAGGAGGCCACTTCTACACACATTTCATAGTGTGAAGTTGATGGGTGTGAGGTGGTGAGAGTGAAGCAAGGCGGGAGCTCTATTAAGGGTATAATCCCTTTGTAAACTACTTCTCGTTTTGAAGTACTAAAGCCATTAAGTGACTGCTTTCCCGTGGACATAGCCCACATTGGGCGAACCACGTATATCGTGTGTACTCTCTCTCTCTCTACTCTATAATCTCTTGTGTGTGAAATCTATCTCTCTCCATTAAGTAATCTATTCAAATATCTATTTAGCTACGTCATATTTCCTAACAAGTGCATGATCCCATCTAATTTGTATACAAAATGGTTATCAATCGGTGCTCTGGGTTCTTACTCTGGCATTACTTATGCACTGGCTAGAATATGGTTTGCCTATGATTTTTCTTAGTATGGTTAATCGGTATGGATTTAAGATACTATTCATGACCCTCCCATCCTCACATCTTACTAAGTTTTGGGACTTAAGTATAAGATGATACTAGCTTGCTGGCTTACTTACCTGATGTTCCAACTTTTTGTCCTTTAATTAGTAGCCAATACTGGTGTTTGGCTACCATAAATTTGAATCCTAAACTTAGTTAAAAATGATTTTTTTGGACACCCTGTTTAATTCCCTTAATTTGAATATGTTACATGATCAATCATGAATGATTCATTGTATACTTTCAATGGCATGTGGTTGGGCTTGAATTGCCATTCTCTCTCACCTTGACCATTCTTCGTGGTGGTTGTGCACATTGCAATCATAAAAACTAATATTCCTTTGTAATCTCATTCCAATTGTTGTTTTAGCTCTAGATTACCCAAGGCATCTAGAAAATTCCTATAATACATGGCACAAAATATGGTGCATTTATCTGGAATCTCCCACTCTCCAAAAGTCTTTGCACATTTTTTTTCCCAAGAAAAAAGATCCTTCTATTAGTCAATAAAACTGCCCAACGGGCTACAATTGCCCCGTCAAGAGGGAGCTATATCAACGTGAGGCGAGACTCTCCCAATGAAAAAAGAGATATGTACAATGACGGCTAAAAGAGGTTATGGGAGGAGGAAACAACCACATTGGTGGCAGACACAGTGCCATCTAGGCATGCCATGGCCCATGGTGAAGAAGGGCCCAGGGTGCCAAAGTTGAAGGAAGGCCTTGCGGCGCTCTTGCATGCGGTCGTAGCTATCCCAAAATCACTCAAATTACCTTGAAGTGTATGGATCAACTCCAACTAGATATCACAAAAAATCTCTATCGGAGGGATATGACGAGCCTCAAGATGTGAAAGCAACGGGCTCGGCAAATGAACCAGTGTTAGGCCGCAAACGAGCTCCCAACACCACTCTCTGTCACTGCACCACTCCTAGGGGATGAACTCTGTGGCAGGATGGAGTGTACATCGACCCTCCTGAATCACTATCATCCTGCTGATGGAGGCTATCTTAAAAAAAAGCACTGGGCCCGTGAGTGTGGACTAGGTTGCAACATCCCAAGTATACTGGCGGGTTGTGGAAAGCGTTGGCATTAGCCGAAGAATCCAAAGACAATCCTATTGTGCCATGGGACAGTCCCACGACAATGGTGCTCAGTCTCTACTGTCCACAAGCTGCACATGTTGTCGAGAAGCCATTGTGTACCAACCAACTCCCAACTACAGTAGCTCTATGTGCAACTTGCCCCACTGAAACATGTTAGCTCTCCTCGACTACTTACTGTCCCATATGCGCTCCCAAAACCCTACCAAGAACTCTGCTGTGAGACCGTCCTCCTACTAGTGAAGTGATGCAGTAGGGCAAGCCTCTCTCCGTTCTGTCAGTATGTGGCACCCAAAGGAATCTGTGTACTAGAAGAAAGGGGTCCCTGGGTGATTGATTGGAGAGGAATAATCTTGCCAAAACCACTCCCTCGGGTCCCACTACACTTGTACCAAGGGGCGGCTCTCCCAAGCCCAAAGGTGCTAGTGTCCTAACTCTAGCTCTATCGAGTTGGGATCTATGACACAAGTACTCTGAAAGATGCCCACAACTCGGATCCTTTGAAAACATCAGTCTGCAACTTGTGGTGCCTCTACTAAGACTTTGTGAAGACGACCCTCTCCTTGAACCTCAAAAAGCATGTAGGGTCCTGATTGTGAGCAAGCCCTAAATGCAATGAGGATCTCCAATCGCGTGAAATCCCCCATCCAACCAGGAGTTGCTATCTCAAGAGGGGTATACCACTCACCAGGTATAGCCTTTGTAACATCTTGTCACATGCTATGCACCCCCTCATGTCTCATAGCTGGATGCTCTGAATCTCCTCGAGAAGCCGTGAAGATTGTATCCAGTCTCCAAAAGTACGAGTTGGACCCTCTTCCATGGGACCCCAAGAAACTGAAAGGTGTAGGTTAATGTGGGTGATGACGAGGAGCTGCCATAGCGGGCTCTTGACATGCAGAGAAGATGAACTAATGAGAGAGAGAGAGAGAGAGAGAGAGAGAGAGAGAATATAAAATAAGAACGTGCTATATTACTTTGTAAAAAACCTTACATATGGGTGAAAGCATGTGAACATGTCGCGCTTTTTATGCTAGTTAGCATTTTCAAGTTAGCACATCTTAAAAAAGTTGGGCGTTCGGTAAATTTTTCACAAATAATATCAAAATTTTCCAGAGGTTGTACATTTGGATTCCTTGTTTCAAGAGCTTTCTACTGGTATATCATACGTTACAGATCTTAGAGATGTAGCTCATGTTATTGTACTAGTTAGCATATGTCAAAATTGTGTTAGTTAGCATTGTCTCGGACATGAAAAAGTGTGACATGTTAACATGCTTTCGCCCATATATAAAGGTAAAAGAATTTGTCATGCAAACTCCACCTACATTGGAGCTACATTTGCATGCTATAAGGGTATGCTCCTGAGGGCTTGGCACCAAAACAAGGCTTGAAAACCCAACAATCCCCCCTCAAGCCAGGGCTAAATTGACCATTCGCATGACATAAGAATTTCAACTTGACTCTTCAACCGTGAGTTTGAGGTTCTCTCACAACCAAGGGTTTTGGTATATCCATAACGTGGTGCAATGATAATGAACCCCCCCTCAAACACAGATAGGGTGTAGGTAAAAAATAGCTACCATCAAATGGAGTTTTTGGATTACTTTCAAACCTTCGGCTTATGTCTACTCAATAACCTCATGAGAAGTGGTTCACAAAAAAGGGACTTGAATGAAATATATTTTGGGGAGGTCTTCCCACGTATGTGTGGTAGTGTCTATAACCCGTATAAATTTATTTGACAATGAATAACATAAAAAATACTTGACCTAAAGAACATCACTGTCCACTAAAAGTACTTGAGATTTTATATCACCATCAATCATAAAGATCTAATCTTTATTCTTTTTGAAGTACTTATTGGAGGGATCATGCGTCTTACCGCAGTGAGTACAAGGATTTTTTTAGTAATAATCCTTCGTCTGATGATTGTTGCACCCACTCGTGGCACAAGATCTGGTACCACTGAATGGCGTGGTGAAGCTGAGATAGAAGCACAACTACTAATTGAATATACACTGGGAATAATGGAAGAACTTGCATGGGATACTCTGTCTTCTTCTTCCTGCAAGGAGTTAATGATACCATCCAAAGAGGGCAACGAACCTTTTTCTTTAAAAAGAGTGATAATTTGATGAAATTCATTAAGCAAGCTAATTAGCAAAACAACTATAAGATCTTGATCTGGCATTGTGGCTTCAACATAAACTAGTTGCTTTCTTAAGCTCTTCAATCTATTGGCTAATGCAACTATGTTTTTCATAAGCATGCATAGCAAGAGTATATAATTTCATTTTGAGACTTATCATGGAATACTTGGCTTTAACACTAAAAACAGTCTCTAGCTCTATCCAAGCAACACTAGCAGATGAAATATCATCCAAGTAATGAACAAAATCGCCTTCTAGAGAAGTTAGGATAATACCCAATGCTTGCTCATCCTTTTGTTGTTGCTTGGCAGATAAAGGTTTGGTGATTACAACCAATGTACCTGTTTCATCTGTTGATAGGGTCTTTTCAACATTTCAACACATCAAATAACCCTTTATCTTTATTTGCCAAGTGTAAAAATCAGATCCGTTGAATTTGTCGACTTTCAACGCCACATTGAAGTATTTAAGAAGCCTAGTAATGAGAGTTGTTGTTGGTTATTGCACCGTCTTGAAGAGTGTATTTGTCTTTGTCTTCATGTCACACTTGAAGCCCAAAGGAGGGGCGTGTTGATATGCTATTAGAATATTGTTGATATGCTATTAGAAGCTAAGCAAGCACCTTTGAATAATTTTGCTAAACTATCAATTTGCCTGGTCCATCGTTTCAATATGCCAAGACTATTGCTGTCGCCGTGTTTTAGAATGCAAGGGAAAACGTTTTGAAATGCAACACTGTTGTCAAGCCTTGGCTTGCTTAAAGTACACCAAGCAGCGTTTTGATATGCAGTGCATGGCAGACCCAACTTTGCCACCAACTGGCTAGGGTGACCTTTTAATGTGCTGCACAAAACAATCTCATCCACCTGCGCTGCCCTTACTACCCGCTTGCTGATGCCTTGGTAGCAACGATGCTTTGAGATGCCGTCCTACTACTGCCTAGGAGCTTTGCTTTGCCTGCCACGACTTCCACCAAGATGGCATTTTAATATGCCACCTGTAGAGTGCTCTGAGCACGTTTCCTACAACTATTGCCTAACGCCTCATGGGCTCTGCAATTGGTGACAACGTTTCAAAACCCGGCGCTCTAATACCATGTGAAAATGTGAAAGGTGTAGGTTAAGGTGGGTGACAGTGAAGAGATGCCATGGGGGCGGGCTCTTGACGTGCAAAGAAGATGAACTAACGAGAGAGAGAGAGAGAGAGAGAGAGAGAGAGAGTATATAAAAATAGAATGCGCTATATTGCTTTGTAGAAAACCTTACATATATAGATTTACCATGCAGACTCCACATACACTACATACACTGGAGCTATATTTGCATGCTATAAGGGTATGTTCCCACGAGCTTGACACCAAACCATGGCTTGAAAACCCAAGAGAAACATGAGGCCTGCTACCAACCAAGTGACCTTGCTATGTGCTGACCATGGGGTTCCAAACAAGGGGCTACCTCAAGCACTCCTCAATGCATGTGGGTTTGTGCTTCTCAAGGCCTCCCTGCAGGCTGCTCCCATGACCTAAGCAGGCTCACAGCAAAGCGATCCTCCCAACTCTTGCTTAGGCCAACTCTATGCATCTCTACGAAGATCCGTCCTCTGACCACAAGCTTCC
This sequence comes from Adiantum capillus-veneris, assembly GCF_014529385.1. Taxonomy (NCBI): domain Eukaryota; kingdom Viridiplantae; phylum Streptophyta; class Polypodiopsida; order Polypodiales; family Pteridaceae; genus Adiantum; species Adiantum capillus-veneris. Next base: position 9,108,375 of record NC_140958.1, read on the forward strand.
CAAGGAGGGCTCCGCTCTGCAATCCTGGGTTGATAATCCCCAGCCCTCCCTAAGAACATGATAATGTGATGACTTACAAAGACACTTTGGCCGGGGCCGACCAAGTTTTGCGTCCTAACTACAAAAAATTCCTAATCAGCCTCTCTAGCTAGCTAATGCAAGAGCTCGTGAAATACATGATGTACCACATAATATCCAAAAGCACCTGGTTGGCCACTTCAATCCTGCTAGCCAAAGAGAGTCGTGCGGAGCTCCAATAGGCAGTTTCCTCCTAATGAAAAGGAGGAGAGGAGTAGTTTGTTGCTCTAGCGAAAAATCCTTACCAATATGATAGCCTAAGTAATGTACAGGAGTCTCCGGGTGGATCCACCTGAAGCCCTCTCCAGGTGACCAATTGGGCGTAGGAGCACTGCCAACCCAGAAAGCCGTTGTGTTCCTCGAGTTGATTAGTGCTCCCAATGCACAAGAAAACACCTCAAGAGCCTTCTCACAACAATGTAAATTACCCTCCTTCCCTCCAAGTACATACTTGTTAGAAAAATCAGCGTCCAATAGCTCATCTCCCCTAATAGGAACCTATAAACCACACAAACCAACCTCCTATGAAATCAAAAATGTGCTCATTGTCTCAACATAGAAGATATGAATTGTTCCTGTCTTCCTCCTACCAAAAGCACGTGACTATGCACACATCTGTAGAGATCTAACACTACTTTGATACAAGTATCTCAAAACCCCATTCTATGCAGAGTGTCCTCCAAGAAATCCCAGTCAACTCTCTCGTATGTCTTCTCAAAATTGAGAAGGAGTATCAGAAGATTCTCTCCTTGGAGACATGCAAGGGCAGACACCTCCCGAAAGTTAAAGACAGTGTCAAGGATACTACGCTCCTTGACAGAACCTCTCAGAGTCTCATGTATAATGCTCTGAAGTAGAAGCTGGATCCTCAAAATCACAACTTTTTCTATGATTTTGTAGGCTGAGTTGAGAATGATGATGGGACGCCACTGTTGAATTTTATCCAAGAAGCATCCCTCCTTGGGGATAAGGTAAATTAGACCCTAATTCATGCTATTAGGCATCTCTCTAGTATATATAATGTGCCGGTAAGCTCTACAAAGATCCAACCCAAGCAGCTCTGAGTACTCCAAGAAGAAGCTGGGAGTCAAACCATCCTCCCCTGGGCACATACCCCGAGGAAGTTCCCTAAGGGCCTTGTGGAGCTCCTCCAACTAGAGAGGCATCTGAAGTCTCTACCGCATCTCCAACTAGGCAAGGCATCTGCACCCAAACCTACACTCTGCATGCATCCTAATGCTCAATTGAAAGCAACCAACGATAAAAGTCAGTAGCAACTGCCTGCATATCCTTAGGCTCTATAGCAATTGACCATCAGGTCCCCTCAATTCACAAACACTGGTGCACGCATGGGGAGGATCCATAGTCTTAAAGAACTCGCTTGTAACTCTATCTCCGACCTGGGTCCACTGAGATGCTTGACAATGGAAGGAAAACTCATGGTGCTGCTTCTCAATGGTGATTAGCTCATGTTGAGCCTGCTACATTTGATTCTCCATCCAAGGACTGTTGTGGTGGTGCTCTTGCATCTCAGTATAGGGAAGAAATGCCTTGTTGGAGCTGCTTCTCCTCCTCCTTGGTTGCAACCAAGAAAGCTGTAGGCTCTAGTAAGAAGAAACAACTAAGCTCAACAAGTCCAGTGGCCACTTTACTAGCAGGCGTGTCTTGTGTGCCCAAGCTCTCTTCCTGAAGTGCCAACACTTTCTCTTTGAGTTTTGTATCTAGTAGAATCCTCTCAGGGATGTGTAGCATGGTACTCCCACTGCTCTGTCTGTCTACCAAACTAAGAATCAGTGGTACATGATCTGAAAAGGTAGTCCCTACAAAAATGCATACAGTTCTCCCCCCGGGAAGGTCACCTAAGAAAAATGTAACCTATCACGTGAGTTCAACAGAAGGGTATTTAAAGTTCTTGAAACTTACAGAAATATATATACAGAAGGATATCATTTTTTCAAATTTGAAAAAAACTTACAGATTTTAAAAGAAAAGGGTACATTATATTCCTAACAAAATTTACAGATAAAGGGTTTCACAAACATGTCTTGAACGCATGTGATATGGAAGCTTTACACTTAGTGAACCCCCCGAGGTTCTCCCACGTCACAAATGCGTTCACTAGCATAGGAGAGATCTATCAAGATATATTCATGTACCCTACTCTATGGTCACATCTAGAAAAGGATAGGCTATTTGAGGGTCGCACAAAGCCTGCATCCTACCAAATACCTGAAATCCTCAAGGTCATACATAAGCACTCCCAAGTTGCCAATTAAATCCCGTGCACAGTAGGAGGATTGACTCCAATCCTATCAGAGGGGTCCTCAAACATCCCCAACATGCCACTCTTTGCATGAGGCAACGTGTCATAAAATCTAATATCTAATATCTAACCAACCCAAATGATTTTCTCATATTAAATTGATCACTTAATGTGGGAGAATAAACGGGAACAAGTGTTAAGATATAGACATGTGATTATAGATCTATCTCAACACGGGGCCAATGGTAAAAGGGCCCAAATGAGAGATGGTCTATCAAAGAGCAAGGCTAACAAATGGAGCATAAGACCTTAGGGTTAGCTTCATTGAAGACCTCCAATAATGTGTGTAAAAGGCCTTTGACCTTAGGTAAGCTAGGGCTGAGCTTGAGGCGTGGGAACCCGACCCAGCTCGAGGTGCTTGTCCTGCTTGATGACTAAGGTGATTGAGGTGCTTGAGATGCTTGAGGTGCTTAATTATTGAGATGCTTGAGGAGCTTGACATGCTTGAGATGCTAGGGTTGCACTTGAGGTGAGAACCCACCCCAAGCTTAAAGTGCTTATGAGCCAAGCTTGTGGTGGGAACTGGGCCTATGCATGAGGGGTTGAGGTGTCAAAAAGTCAAAGATTCAATCCCTACAAGGAGGGGGCGAGCCCTACATGAGGGGGGATGAGAGAGAACACCCACACACTCACACAAGGCATGCATGGTACAAAGAAAGCAAAAGGGACACTTGTCAAGTTCCTCCTCATGTTGCCCTCATGGTGTGCCTGAAGCCTATTGGTTGGCCACCCAAGGGGTCCAATAATAATTTAGGAGATTTAATTAATTGATTTAGCATTTATCTAGCCTCTCTCTCAAAGGGGAAAGGGGGACACTTGTCTCAAGGCTACCCTTGCTGCTTGTAATGCCTCCTGCCTGTGATTGGCTAGGCCTGGAGGGGTCCAATGAGCTTCAAGCATGAGCTACAAGGGGGGGTCGACCCAAGCAAGCTAGGGGGTTGCTTAGGGGGTATACTCACCCACACACACTCACAAACACTCTCATTGTGTGCTATGCAAAGTGCAAGAGCTCCCTCTCCTTCTCCAAGCAAGTAGAGGTTGAGAGCCTACACCAACACTCTTGGATATGGAGAGCAAATCCAACCAAGAGCCATGCTTCAATGCTTAAGCTTGCCATCTCCTTCTTCTTCATTACTATGCTATTATGTATGCTAGCAACAAGAGTTATGATAAGTGAGGAACTAATTCTTTCTCGTACGAAATGTTTCTTCTTCCTCTTCCCTACCCTCATTCCCTGCTAGCTCTCTCCACCTTCGAAGGTGTTTGAGGTCTTGGGACTGAGGCTTGGGATAGTTAACGATTTCTTCAAGTTTATGTTATGTTTGTGATGCATGAAGCTTTCCATCTTCATTGCATCACCTAGGTCACAAGGAACACAAAGATTGTATTGTAACAAGTCTCTCTTAATGGGAGAAATCATAATACAAATGCCTATTGGAGGGGGGACCGGCTCCACATAAATCCGGTCCTCAACTGTTGTCATGTCCTCTAAATTCTCTCTCTTGCAAAAGTATTGTTCATGCCAAGTTAACTAATTGCTATGATTATGTTGCTATCTTCAATTATGTTCACCCGCTATGCTCACAAAGTCATTTCTCAAAAGTATTCTCATTAATTTCCGCTACTCTCAAATTAAATAGGCCAATTTCATTACATTGGTATCAGAGCATTTGGTTTCTCTTTTCTTCTTAAGAAGAGAGGTCCTTAAGTAGCCTAAAAATGGTTGATGTTGTTAATTATATTAGGGTAAGTGGAAGTGGGATCTATTATCGGTTTTGTTGAGCCCACTATGTGGGGGATGGTGCACACCTCGGGAGCTTTGGACTTAATAATGGAGTCTTTTTAGACTTGCATATGGATTTACCACTATTGAGCCATAAGAAGTCCGAAAGGAGCTAGCCCTTGTCCTCTACTCTCTATAATTAACCACTTCGAGCCGTGGGTGTAGATACTTAAGAGCCGATTTTCAAAGGCTAAGAGGAGTGGCAACTAAGGTTTTGAATTGCCAAAGCATACACTAAGTACATACATAAATTTTGTTAACATGGCTGACAATAATCAAGAGAGTAGAATGAACATTGATAGCTTTGATTTTGCACATGAAGGTGCTAATGATGATGCTCCCATGTTTGTGAATTATCTCGTCACTAGGTTGCAGCAAGCTATGGGCAACCCTGCTTTGCAAGTCGAAGTTACTCAACTTCGTGCTTATGGAATTTCCCTTCCTCTCCAAGAGGAGAGAGAGCTTAGGAGGTCTCTTGAAGAGACCCCCAAAAGAAGACTCTCTCCCATTCGAGAGGAGGAATCCAAAGAGCAAGAAAGCAATGAAAGTTTAAGTTCCTTTGAAGATGTGGCTCCACGAAGACGACGGTCTAGATGATCGCCCACTCCTCCCAAGAGGAAAATATCAACACATAGTCCTTCTCCTCATCACTCTGAAAGGCAAGAGAGGTAACAAAGGAAGAAACGGGCTAGGAAGAGGTCACCCTCTTCTCCTTCTTCTTCACCTTCCTCCTCTTCTGACGAAAGTTATGGTTATTCTCCTAGAGAATACAAGAGGGGAGGACATCGCAAATCATTTCCTGCATGACGAAGGTCACAAAAGCTAAAGAAGTTCAAGGAGGGAGGAAAGAGTATCTCTTTTCTCACCTATGATGGCACCTTCGGTGCTACCGACAAAGTTTTGGCCTTCATCCAGCAATTTGATGCGGCCTTTGGAGATGAGGGATTCACAGAATCCTCTAAGCTATGCCATGTAGCTATGCACTTCCAAAAATCAGCTCGTCAATGGTGGGCTAGCCTTCGTGGAAATGGTGAAGCCCCAAAGACATGGAAAACTTTACGAGTTTCCATCATGAAGCAATTCCTTGCAAGCGATGCAAAGGACAAAGTGCTAACCAAATGGCAGAGCTTGAAGCTCCTCTCCCATGAGTCTATCCACAAATATGTAGACAAGTTTTGGGATTTACATCTCAAGGCTACTGTCTTTCAAAAGATAGACTTTGCCGAGCAAAGACAACAATTCTCTGCGGGATTACCTGAAGAGATGGCCGAATACATCAACTCTCAACGGCCTGGTACTATTAGCGAAGTAATCCATCACACCATGGTTGCTTCACGCATTAAGTTCCATCAAGGGGATAGACGTAATGTCAAGCCCATGGAAAACAAAGACAAAAATGATGCAAAGGGGAAAACCAATGTTCAAAATACTTCCCAAGTGAATTCCAACAACAACAATAATCGGTCCAAGGAGAAGGGAGTTTCCAAAGGTAAAAACAAACTCTCTCTTGAAGAGCTTGTAGCTTTTCACAAGGACCATAAGTGTTTCAAGTGTGGGGAGCAAGGACATGGCTATCGTTCTTGCCCCAAGAAGAATACTCGCAATGAGACTCCTAGGGCTTCCACCATCGAAGCTCCACAAGAGGATGCTCATTGCAAAGGATCGTCACTTTCCTATGCTTGGGGAAAGGTAAGAGAGCATGATGCCTTCATCTTGTTTGACCCTGGCTCTACTCTTAACTTCATATCAATGGAGTTGGCCACCAAGTTGGGCTTTCAAGCTTTTGAGATGGGAGATATAGTAGTGGCTGATGCAGCTTTCAAGGGACAACAAGCCTCCGTTACTCCCTTGATTCGAAAGTTGAGGATTCATGTCCAAAGCTATGTCGACAAGGAAGACTTCTTCATCTCTCCTCTCAAATATGAGGATGTTATCCTAGGGGCACCATGGTTTGATCACATGGCTGCCAACATGAAGTTCCCTGAAAGGAGAATCTACTTCACCTACAGAGAAAAGAACATGTATATAGATGCTAGTGAGTGTGGTCGCACTATTCCACTTGTAAACCCTCTTGCTTTTGATAAGTCAATGAAGAGCTCAGTTTCTGCGTACATGATTAGTGTCAAAGAGTCTCTAAAAGATACTAATGTTTCATCAAATGTGAATGGTAGGAATCAAGAAGAGTTAGACTTGTCTAATTTTCTAAAAGGATTCCAAGATGTGTTCATCGATGATATCCCTGTGGACTTACCTCCAAAACGAGGGGATGATGACCATCGTATTGAGCTCCTTCCTGGAAGCTCACCACCTAACAAGGCTCCTTATCGAGTCTCACAAGCTCAACAAGAGGAGATCATGAGGCAAGTACAAGAGCTAGTAGACAAAGGGATGGTGAGGCCTAGTTCCTTTCCCTTTTGTTCTCCAGTCCTTTTAGTACAAAAAAAAGATGGTACATACCGTATGTGTGTGGACTATGGAGCACTAAACCGTATCACTATCAAAAACAGATTTCCCGTACCGCGGGTAGAAGATCTGTTTGATCAGCTACAAGGCTCGGCCTACTTCAGTAGGATTGACCTTAAGAGTGGCTATGATCAAATAAGGATAGTGGATGAAGATATCTTAAAGACCGCGTTTCGCACAACCTTTGGTCTTGATGAATATCTAGTCATGCCTTTTGGCTTGACTAATGCACCAGCTACGTTCAATCGTTTGATGGAGAAAATTTTTAGACCATACCGCAAATTCACTGGAGTGTTCTTTGATGATATCATCATCTACTCCAAGTCTTTGGAGGAACATAAGCAACATCTCCAAGTGATTTTTCAAGCATTGAGGGAGAATAAGCTTTTTCTTAACCAAAAGAAAAGCGAATTCCTCCTTCAAGAGATTCAATACCTAGGTCATATTATCTCTAAAGATGGTATCCAAATGGATCCATCAAAGTTAGAGGTAATAAAAGCATGGCCTAACCCAAGAAATCTACATGAGCTAAGAATCTTTGTTGGTATGTGCGCATACTATAGACGCTTCATAGCAAAATTCTCTCAAGTAGCAGGACCACTACATGACTTAACTAAGAAGAACGTTAAGTTTGTATGGACTGCTAAGGAGCAAAATGCTTTTGAAAAGCTCAAAGAGAAGCTTACTTCCCAACCAGTCCTCGTGCTTCCGGATCTCTCAAAGCCATTTGAGGTCCAATGTGATGCTTGTGGTGATTGCCTTGGAGCAGTTTTGCTTCAAGAAGGGCATGCCATAGCATATGAGAGCCGAAGGCTCAATATTGATGAACGAGTCTTGGGCATTTATGAGAAAGAGCTTTTAGCTGTTCTACATGCCCTAGACACATGGAAGCACTACCTATTGGGGACTCCATTTATCCTACGAACCGACCACCAAAGTCTCAAGTATTTCATGATGCAAACCAAGCTTTCCGACAAACAAATGAGGTGGGAAAATTTTCTTTCGCAATTTAATTTCCATATTGCTCACATAGCTGGTAAGCACAATCAAGTGGCTGATGCACTTTCATGACAACCCAAAGTTAATGCAGTGTGTATAGCTACTCATAATGATCTATCCTCTATGATAGATGAGTATGCTACTGACCCTGACTTTAGAGACATAATTTCAGCCCTTGCTTTGGGGAAGAAAGAGGAACCATTCACCTTGCAGGATGGTTATCTTGTCCACGGAAATAGGCTATGTGTTACCCATTCCCTTCGTGAGAAAGTTATGTATGAATCCCATGCTCCTCCATATGCGGGGCATAGAGGTATTCAACCTACTCTCCGAGGAGTAGAGACGTACTTCTATTGGCCTACCATGAAAGTGGACATACAAGAGTATGTTTCAAAATATGTAGTATGCCAAAAGACCAAGTATGATAGAGGGAAGCAACCTGGATTACTCCAGCCATTGCCTATCCCAAATTCACCATGGGAGAGTATATCCATGGATTTCATCTTTGGATTACCCAAGTCTATCCATGGGAATACAGGAATATGGACAATAGTTGACAGGTTTAGCAAGCAAGCACATTTTATTCCGTTCAAAAAGAATATTAAGGCACATCAAATGGCAACTCTCCTCATATCTCAGATTTTCAAGCACCATGGATTACCCACATCCATCGTGTCAGATAGAGATCCTAGAATGACCAGTAATTTCTAGAAAGGTCTCTTTGAAAATCTAGGAACAAGATTGAATTTCTCTTCGGCCTATCACCCACAAACGGATGGCCAAAGTGAGATAGCCAATCTTACGATACTCGATCTACTCAAGACTTATGTTACTGAAGTAGATCAACGTTCACAATGGGAAAAGTACTTACCTCTTGTAGAGTATGCCTACAATAATACTATACATACTTCTACGGGAAAAGCACCTTTTGAGATCATTGAGGGAAGACCTAAAAGTCCATTGCTACTCAAAGTACATGGGAAGATCTTCGCCCACCGATGAGTATAGCCGTGACCTACAAGAATCTTTTCAAAAGATTAAGGAGGCTATATCCATCTCTCAACAAAGGCAAAAAGCTACTGCTGATAAGCACAGAAGAGCCTTTATGTTCAAAGAAAATGATTGGGTCTTACTCAAGTTTCCTAAGGCTCGATTAAGGCAAACGACGAGAAAAAATCCTACGGGCCATCAAAAGTATTATGCTAAACTAGCAAAAAGATACTATGGTCCTTTCCAAATCTTGAAGCCCATCAATGAGACGGCTTATCAACTCAGGTTGCCCAACCATTGGCTCATACACAATGCCTTTCATGTAAGCCTACTTAAGCCCTACAAAGGAGAGCCACCAACTGAACCAATTATTGAAGACCCTCCCGAAGTTGAAGACCAAGAAGAGGTGCTACAACCCGAAGCTGTTCTTCAGCATGAAGACAAGGTACTACGACATGGTAAGATTATCCGACGGTATCTTGTTAAGTTCAAAAATTATCCTTTTGAAGATGCTAGATGGATGCAAGGAATACAGCTTAAGGATAGTATGAACCTTGTCAATGCTTACAATGCTACATTAGAGTAAGCAAATGTACAAATTTCTTTTAAATGACTCATGTTTTTGTCTTATAAGACTAGTCCTCTTTTTAATTGTGCACAAATTTAACTAGTATGCATGCTTAGAATCATGTTTGTGATGACGACGTTTCTCAAACACCAAGTAGAATTTGTCACTCTACTTTGGGAGAATGAAATGGACTAAAGAGCAGACATGCTTGCGGAAGCTATGTCTCCCAAGCACCAAATGGATTAGTCATCCATCTTGGAAAGATGTCGTAGGGTAAAAAGGGATCCTCTACCCGCTAAGTAAAATTGACTAACGACTAAGACTTTATCTCTTCTACCTCATAGTCGAGGACGACTATGATTTCAAGAGAGAGGTAATGTCATAAAATCTAATATCTAATATCTAACCAATCCAAATGATTTTCTCATATTAAATTGATCACTTAATGTGGGAGAATAAACGGGAACAAGTGTTAAGATATAGACATGTGCTTATAGATCTATCGCAACACGAGGCCAATGGTAAAGGGGCCCAATTGAGAGATGGTCTATCAAAGAGCAAGGCTAACAAATGGAGCATAAGACCTTAGGGTTAGATTCATTGAAGACCTCCAATAATGTGTGTAAAAGGCCTTTGACCTTAGGTAAGCTAGGGCTGAGCTTGAGGCGTGGGAACCCGACCCATCTCGAGGTGCTTGTCCTGCTTGATGACTAAGGTGATTGAGGTGGTTGATGATTGAGTTGCTTGAGATGCTTGAGGTGCTTAATTATTGAGATGCTTGAGGTGCTTGACATGCTTGAGATGCTAGGGTTGCACTTGAGGTGAGAACCCACCCCAAGCTTAAAGTGCTTATGAGCCAAGCTTGTGGTGGGAACTGGGCCTATGCATGAGGGTTTGAGGTGTCAAAAAGTCAAAGATTCAATCCCTACAAGGAGGGGGAGAGACCTACATGAGGGGGGATGAGAGAGAACACCCACACACTCACACAAGGCATGCATGGTACAAAGAAAGCAAAAGGGACACTTGTCAAGTTCCTCCTCATGTTGCCCTCATGGTGTGCCTGAAGCCTATTGGTTGGCCACCCAAGGGGTCCAATAATAATTTAGGAGATTTAATTAATTGATTTAGCATTTATCTAGCCTCTCTCTCAAAGGGGAAAGGGGGACACTTGTCTCAAGGCTACCCTTGCTGCTTGTAATGCCTCCTGCCTATGATTGGCTAGGCCTGGAGGGGTCCAACGAGCTTCAAGCATGAGCTACAAGGGGGGGTCGACCCAAGCAAGCTAGGGGGTTGCTTAGGGGGTATACTCACCCACACACACTCACAAACACTCTCATTGTGTGCTATGCAAAGTGCAAGAGCTCCCTCTCCTTCTCCAAGCAAGTAGAGGTTGAGAGCCTACACCAACACTCTTGGATATGGAGTGCAAATCCAACCAAGAGCCATGCTTCAATGCTTAAGCTTGCCATCTCCTTCTTCTTCATTACTATGCTATTATGTATGCTAGCAACAAGAGTTATGATAAGTGAGGAACTAATTCTTTCTCGTACGAAATGTTTCTTCTTCCTCTTCCCTACCCTCATTCCCTGCTAGCTCTCTCCACCTTCGAAGGTGTTTGAGGTCTTGGGACTGAGGCTTGGGATAGTTAAAGATTTCTTCAAGTTTATGTTATGTTTGTGATGCATGAAGCTTTCCATCTTCATTGCATCACCTAGGTCACAAGGAACACAAAGATTGTATTGTAACAAGTCTCTCTTCATGGGAGAAATCATAATACAAATGCTTATTGGAGGGGGGACCGGCTCCACATAAATCCGGTCCTCAACTGTTGTCATGTTCTCTAAATTCTCTCTCTTGCAAAAGTATTGTTCATGCCAAGTTAACTAATTGCTATGATTATGTTGCTATCTTCAATTATGTTCACCCGTTATGCTCACAAAGTCATTTCTCAAAAGTATTCTCATTAATTTCCGCTACTCTCAAATTAAATAGGCCAATTTCATTACATTGGTATCAGAGCATTTGGTTTCTCTTTTCTTGCTTAAGAAGAGAGGTCCTTAAGTAGCCTATAAATGGTTGATGTTGTTAATTATATTAGGGTAAGTGGAAGTGGGATCTATTATCGGTTTTGTTGAGCCCACTATGTGGGGGATGGTGCACACCTCGGGAGCTTTGGACTTAATAATGGAGTCTTTTTAGACTTGCATACGGCTTTACCATTATTGAGCCATAAGAAGTCCGAAAGGAGCTAGCCCTTGGCAACTCTACTATGTTAGACCTACTCCTCTACTCTCTATAATTAACCACTTCGAGCCGTGGGTGTAGATACTTAAGAGCCAATTTTCAAAGGCTAAGAGGAGTGGCAACTAAGGTTTTGAATTGCCAAAGCATACACTAAGTACATACATAAATTTTGTTAACATGGCTGACAATAATCAAGAGAGTAGAATGAACATTGATAGCTTTGATTTTGCACATGAAGGTGCTAATGATGATGCTCCCATGTTTGTGAATTATCTCCTCACTAGGTTGCAACAAGCTATGGGCAACCCTGCTTTGCAAGCCGAAGTTACTCAACTTCATGCTTATGGAATTTCCCTTCCTCTCCAAGAGGAGAGAGAGCTTAAGACCCCCAAAAGAAGACCCTCTCCCATTCGAGAGGAGGAATCCAAAGAGCAAGAAAGCAATGAAAGTTTGAGTTCCTCTAAAGATGTGGCTCCACGAAGACGGCGGTCTAGACGATCGCCCACTCCTCCCAAGAGGAAAATATCAACACATAGTCCTTCTCCTCATCACTCTGAGAGGCAAGAGAGGTAACAAAGGAAGAAACGGGCTAGGAAGAGGTCACCCTCTTCTCCTTCTTCTTCACCTTCCTCCTCTTCTGACGAAAGTTATGGTTATTCTCCTAGAGAATACAAGAGGGGAGGACATCGCAAATCGTTTCCTGCATGGCGAAGGTCACAAAAGCTAAAGAAGTTCAAGGAGGGAGGAAAGAGTATCTCTTTTCTCACCTATGATGGCACCTTCGGTGCTACCGACCAAGTGTTGGCCTTCATCCAGCAATTTGATGCGGCCTTTGGAGATGAGGGATTCACAGAATCCTCTAAGCTACGCATGTAGCTATGCACTTCCAAAATTCAGCTCGTCAATGGTGGGCTAGCCTTCGTGGAAATGGTTAAGCCCCAAAGACATGGAAAACTTTACGAGTTTCCATCATGAAGCAATTCCTTGCAAGCGATGCAAAGGACAAAGTGCTAACCGAATGGCGCAGCTTGAAGCTCCTCTCCCATGAGTCTATCCACAAATATGTAGACAAGTTTTGGGATTTACATCTCAAGGCTACTGTCTTTCAAAAGATAGACTTTGCCGAGCAAAGGCAACAATTCTTTGCGGGATTACCTGAAGAGATGGCTGAATACATCAACTCTCAACGGCCTAGTACTATTAGCAAAGTAATCCATCACACCATGGTTGCTTCACACATCAATTTCCATCAAGGGGCTAGACGTAACGTCAAGCCCATGGAAAACAAAGACAAAAATGATGCAAAGGGGAAAACCAATGTTTAAAATACTTCCCAAGTTAATTCCAACAACAACAATAATCGATCAAAGGAGAAGGGAGTTTACAAAGGAAAAAACAAACTCTCTCCTAAAGAGCTTGAAGCTTTTCGCAAGGACCATAAGTGTTTCAAGTGTGGGGAGTAAGGACATGGCTATTGTTCTTGCCCCAAGAAGAATACTCGTAATGAGACTCCTAGGGCTTCCACCATCGAAGCTCCAAAAGAGGATGCTCATTGCAAAGGATCATCACTTTCCTATGCTTGGGGAAAGGTAAGAGAGCATGATGCCTTCATCTTGTTTGACCCTGGCTCTACTCTTAACTTCATATCAATGGAGTTGGCCACCAAGTTGGGCTTTCAAGCTTTTGAGATGGGAGATATAGTAGTGGCTGATGCAGCTTTCAAGGGACAACAAGCCTCCGTTACTCCCTTGATTGGGAAGTTGAGGCTTCATGTCCAAAGCTATGTCGACAAGGAAGACTTCTTTATCTCTCCTCTCCAACATGAGGATGTTATCCTAGGGGCACCATGGTTTGATCGCATGGCTGCCAACATGAAGTTCCCTGAAAGGAGAATCTACTTCACCTACAGAGAAAAGAACATGTATATAGATGCTAGTGAGTGTGGTCACACTATTCCACTTGTAAACCCTCTTGCTTTTGATAAGTCAATGAAGAGCTCGGTTTCTGCGTACATGATTTTTGTCAAAGAGTCTCTAAAAGATACTAATGTTTCATCAAATGTAAATGGTAGGAATCAAGAAGAGTTAGACTTGTCTAATTTTCTAAAAGGATTCCAAGATGTGTTCATCGATGATATCCCTATGGACTTACCTCCAAAACGAGGGGATGATGACCATTGTATTGAGCTCCTTCCTGGAAGCTCACCACCTAACAAGGCTCCTTATCGAGTCTCACAAGCTCAACAAGAGGAGATCATGAGGCAAGTACAAGAGCTAGTAGACAAAGGGATGGTGAGGCCTAGTTCCTCTCCCTTTTGTTCTCCTGTCCTTTTAGTGCAAAAGAAAGATGGTACATACTGTATGTGTGTGGACTATCGAGCACTAAACCGTATCACTATCGTGCATGGTGTCTCCATGACAATCCCATTTTGGAGCCTATCTTGTAAAGTAGTGGGAGGTACTCTCTTCTCAGGCTAGGGAAGCAAATCAAAATGGGCAAATCTACCTCCATGACAAGAGCATCGGTAGCTAGATCAAAGCCATGGTGCCACTGTTGAAAATGAGCTCTAGCTGCTTGGAAGGCCACGAGGATAATCGCAATGACCTTAGATGCCATCTCTAAATTCTCAAACTCAATTTGATAATAGCTACACCCAAGAAGCTTAATGTCAATGATCTTTCCCGTCTCTGCTAAAAGGCATGCTTGGAGGAGATCACACACCTCCCTTTGACAAGTCGGGTACCGATGATCTTTCAGAAAACATAGGTGGCTTGAAGGCGTGCCTCCTCTACCTCTAAGCTTGATTTCTCTATCAAAAAAAGAGCGAGTCCTAAGTGTGTTCACACACATCAGTACCACATGTATATGGTAACAAATCCCCCTTTGGAGGGATGCGGTGAACGAGAGTTGGCACATAGAGTATAGGGAAGTGCCATGCCTTGAGGACATGATCAATCTACAAAGGGGAGTAATATTTGAACGCCTTACGAGACTATGACTTTGTGAAAAGCTCTGCAAGGTTGTGCTGGCACATAAGCCAAGCTAATCTCTACTACTGAGAGCCTCTCCCTGACATAGTGGTAATGCACCTCAATGTGCTTGTGCAAGGTGCTTTGTGCATGCAAGAGAAACTTGGTTCCTCACAACTGCCCATGCGCTCTGTCAGTGTAGATAGTGTTGGCAGCCCAACACCCAAATTAGCCATAAGGCATCTTAGCCATACACACTCAATTGTAGCTGTGAAGACTTCTGGCCTATACTCAGCCTCACAACAAAAGTGTCCACGGTAGGTTGCTTCTTGCTCAACCATGATATGCATGAGCTGCCAAGCATGAAACAAAAACCACTTTTGGACACTTGTGTGTCAAAACAACCAACCCAAGTTGAGTCCAAAAAGCATGTAAATATGGTGGCAATGATCCCCCCTTGGGATAAAACAAGCCAAGATGTAAAGTGCCACTCAAGTAGCAAAAAATACTCATGACACCTTGCCAATGCTTAGAACCTGGGCTATGAATGAATCTGCTGATTTGTGAGACAACAAACTGAATAAACTGATCTGTGAGACAACAAACTGAATAAATAAGATAACCAGCATCACTTTGGTAAAGAGTGACATCAGAAGGATCACTAGCATCATGAAGGATCAATCTCAATAATTTTTCAATCCTCAAGTCCAAACTTACATAGCAATGTCTCTATGTAACTTGTCTGACACAATGCAATACCACCATCACACTGCTTAAACTATATACCCAAGTAATGATGCAACAACCCCAAAACCTTTCATCTTGAAAGTAGCATTCAAATCAGCCTTAAATTCAGCAATATGTCTTTCATTTGGTCCAGTGATAAAAAAATCATCCACATAGAGAACGACAATGAAAAGTACATCACCCTCACGTTTTCATACAATGTGCTTTCTGTTGGACTATTACAAAATCCTCGTTTGACCAAATGAGTATCAGATTTCTCATATCAAGCATGAGGAGATTGCTTCAACCCATAAACAGATTTCTTAAATCTGCACACTTTATCCTCTTATCCTTTCTTGACAAAACTGCGAGGCTGCGTCCATAAATTTCCTCAAACATATCACCATTCAAGAAAGCAATAACAATGTCTGACTGATGTACATTGCAACCAAAATGAGCTGCCAATGCACATAGAAAATGCACAACAGTCATACGACAAGTGGGAGCAAAAGCCTCTTCATAATCCATGCCTTTTTGCTGTGCATAAACTTTTGCAACAAGCTGAGCCTTATAGCGATCAACCTCACCATCCAGTTTGCGTTTCAACTTATAAACCCACTTCATACCGATGGCCCTTTTGCCAGGAGGAAAATCTCATAAAGTACATGTGTCATTTTCTATAAGTGCATCATATTTTGAGTGCATGGCAGCCATCCAATTTTCTCGAGGGATCTTATAAGAAGATGTTTACATAAAACTTAGCAACAACTTAGTTCATGCTCACCCCAGACCTACAATTAACCATGATATACAATCAGGAATTGGACTAGCATACCTTGAAGTGTTCCACCCCCAACAAGAATTGAAGTCAAAAAAGATGAGGCACAGATTAATGCCGACCAACTGTGCACTAGTAGATAGTACTCATGGTATGATTCATGGGTTTTAGCCCATTTTTTGTAGAAAGAAAAGCCTACAGGGCTCATCACTAAGCCTTTCTAGGTTCTTTGAGCAATTTTAGCAAGAGGGAAAGAAAACAGTGTGGCCTCTTGGGTAAAGAGAGTGGAAAGCTCTAAAATCTTTGCATGACATGGTGAATTTGAATGATAG
This sequence comes from Adiantum capillus-veneris, assembly GCF_014529385.1. Classification (NCBI taxonomy): domain Eukaryota; kingdom Viridiplantae; phylum Streptophyta; class Polypodiopsida; order Polypodiales; family Pteridaceae; genus Adiantum; species Adiantum capillus-veneris. The sequence continues at coordinate 9,124,628 of NC_140958.1, forward strand.
TTGAAAGGGAGGTGATGTTCCTGTTGCACACAACACACATAACATTTTTGGGTAGCAACATGATCTACACAGATTACATATATGCTCACAAAAGAAACTGTTCAAATTTAGCTCTTGGCAATGGTCAACCTTTGGTTCATGCTGTAGTTCGTGCATGACGATGTGATGTTTAGGTCATGCCACAGCTTAGGACAGATAGAGGCAATGTTCAACTCAAGGAAATTGGCTCCAAGTTGCAACGCAACGCACTGTGAAGGGGTCATGGCTGACGTGACGTTAGATGAAAGTCTTTTGTTGCCGTCAATTTCAAATTTTTAAGCTAACATTGATTTCAAAATTTGAGATAGTTTGCGGCATGATATGCTAGTAAGTGTAGTAGGACGTCACTACATGAAGATTAGTAGTCACATGAAAGATTAGTAGTCTTCGATTACGACGGAGTATGAAGGCACAATATGCTAGTAGGTGTGGTAGTAGGTCATTGCATGAAGATTAATAATCTTTGATTATGTCCTTGTAATTTTCCAAATTAGATTGAATCATGCATGATGCCTTGTTTAGATAGGATGACCATATTAAGCAGGTAGTAGAGGAGTGTGAAAAGTCGGGAGACAAGCATAGAAGCAGCTAGGGGATACGTACATGAATCATGTGCACCTTGCAAAACAAATGCACCTATTGCAAATGAGAATAGATAGCATGCTCTCAACACAGTTCCTCCACGCTCTAGGTGGATCATCAAGGCTCAAACTAGAGTTCAAACCTTGTAGGCTCTATGTGGCTCCTTAAGGCTTGACCTATAGCTCGATCCATGAGGACTTGTTGCAACCTTTTGCTTGTGAGAATTGCTAAAAGAAGATTATAGTTCAACATGCATTCTATGTTATTTTCTTTCTAGTTGTAAAGAATTCTCAAATTTTATATATCACTAGATGGTTTATGATAATTCTCCTCATACATCCTTTTTTCTTTTTGCAAAACTCACAATTTGTAAGTGTGTATTCATCACAACATAAAAATTACAAAACAGCCTCAAGCTTAGGCCGAGCCTCGAGGTGCTTAAGATTACAATCTAGATGTCTAATGCATCTCATCAAGGATAATCATAACCATCTTTACAAAGTAGGTGAACTATACTGCTAGGCTTTTACTTATTGTAGGTTGAAACACGACATGGGTAACCCTAGACCAGTCTCCCAAGTCTTTCTTCCTTTCGAGTGTATAGATCATTACTCTCCTTTCTTGTATAATCTCTGAGAAACTTGCCACATCAAGATCTCCTTCAAACATATGATGGTTCCTCACCCACCATATATGGTGGAAGAAGAAGTACGTGGTAGTCTGAGATCAAATAAGCAGAGAAAGATTACCCAACTTCTTGCCACCAAGGAACAAATCAATCTTGAAGAATTTGATCTGCCATGTCCTTTGGAACCACTTGCAGATTTTCCTTGTCAGGCCTGGCATTCCATGAATAGGTGGGCTAGATCTTCACTAGCTATCCTACACCTAAAGCATCAATCGGACCCAATTCCTCTTTCTTGGATCTTTATGCCCATCAGTAGAGCACCCCACATCACCTTCCACAAAAATATCTTCATAAATTACGGCCACGACCGTTCTCCTCATACATCCTAAACTATGACCTAAAACAAACCCATGAGCTTCTATGAAGGGGGCACAACATACCTAAGTAGGTGTTGCTGGCAAGAGATTGCCATGTTGATGGAAGAGGGCCTGTGGCCCCTTGCCCTACACTTGCACATGATGTAAATGAGCATAGAAGTACTTGGGGGAGAAGTTATGGGCGTGTGCCTTGCACAACAAATGCACTTGTTGTAAATGAGCGGGCATGTTGATACAAGAGGGCATATAGTCCTACACTTCCACATAATATAAGCAAGCATAGAAGCTGCTAGAGGAGGCACACATGGGCATGTGCCTTGCACAAGAAACACACTTGGTGTAAACGAGCGTAGATAACATGTTCTCTCTTTTTGTAGTACCTGAGTGCTTGCCCTTGATAGCGAGTAGCCTTGGAATGGGTGTGGTGTTGTACGGCAACAAGAATTTATTTGAATGTGGGAGTTGCAAGGGTTTGAATCTCCATTAGTCAAAATTTTTCATCACGATTAATAGCCAACAATGTTGGATTTCAAAGGCTTGGGAGATGAGGAGAATTTGAGAAAAAATCAAGATGATAAACGAATAAACTTGACAAGTTTGTAACACTGGTGCAGCCAAAGTGTGTCCATCTAGTAAAGGACACATGTAGTGATGGGTATGCTTATAGATGCATGGCAAAAGGCTAGAGAAGATGGGAAGATCTCGTCAGGCATGTGGCAACGGAGATATATGCTTTATGTGGTTTTCTAGGCCAGATGGGCTCTAGATTGGTCCAGATAGGATGGAAAGTGAAGGATGTTCAAAGTGATGGGTTTTGGCTTGAGGATGTAGAGATTGAAGGGCTTAAGGAGCAGGTCCAGATAGCCCATCAAACGGAGCTACATGGAGAAAGATATGGCAGTTCAAAGCCAGAGTACATTCTAAATCTGAGATGAACGGTCCAAGTGACGACAGGTGGTCAAAGTCAGTTTCAACATATGGATGTGTAGAGCTCATCATGTGGAGCATGCTGGTCTTTTCAGATTGGTGATCGAAGCCAGGATGAGAGAGTTATTGCCGATTGAAGTTTCACCAGGGGCCAATTCTGTGCCAGTTGGGCCGCCTCGAGAGGCATTCCATAAGGTGTTTTTGGGGTCTCGAAGCGCTTTCGAAGCATGATATGCATTGTGATGAGTCAATAAAAAGTGATAGCTCCTTAATCAAATACATGGACAGTGAGATACGGCTCGTTAAAGTTGATGCTAGATGACGATGATGCGGTGCCAGATGTTTTTGCAGGTTTGGGGACCAACGGTTGACAGGCCCGAAAAGGTCAAAACACATTGGGGCTTGTACAAGTTGTGGTCGAGAGCATGATCTGCGAGCATGGCTTTGCAGCTCAAGAGTTGGATCCCAGTGCAACAATCAGAAAAGCTCAGAAGGAGGGCAAAAAATTGGATTTTTTTGGGGATTTTGTGAAGGTTTTTTGGTGGAGTTTTGGAACTCAAGGAGTCAGGGGCTGCCATGTGTCACTATAAATAACCCACATGCAGAGTTTGGCACGAGGAGATTGGGGTACAAGAGCTGAAGGGGAGCGCCTCATAGGGCATCACAAGGCGTAGAGCACTCTAAAGCTTGTGGGCTATGGCACCAAGACAGTTTAGCACTGCGGGTGGCTTGCCTGACAGAGCATTCACTTGATGATGGCAGTTATGGCGATCGACGCCATTGGCCGTTGGTGGCACTGCACTGCATGCAATTGATGATGTGGCCATCCGGCATGGGAGGTTCGCACACGCCCCTCAAGGGCCGCATATTTTTATTGAAGGGGTTGCTTTCCATTGGGGATGTCACGCCGCCGTGACAATATTTAGGGGGCCCCCACGAGGCAGTTCCCACATAACTTGAGGTCCAAGGTATTCCAAAAATAGAGCAATGGTGCATGCGATCTCAAGCCTAAAAAAAGGATGGTAGATCCCAAAATAGGGGAGGTCTTCCACGCACTATATAATTTTTTTATTTGGCTTGAAGGGAGGGCTTCTTCGGGGAGAAGACGGATCTCTCAAGGAGAGGTTTTCTTCTTTGGGAGCCAAAGGAGAGGAGTGCTCGAGGGTGAGTTTTGTTTTGGAGAAGAAGAAGTTCAGAGAGATCTTAGAGGAGGAGGGAGTTTTTGGCAAGAGCTTGCCAGGAGTTCCTTTGCGCCAACACAGAAGCTTTTACTTGCCACGTTCTCAAGGAGGAGGGCTACACAGTGGAGAAGCCAGAGTTGCCTTGACTTTGTTGCTCGATGTGTCATGCCGAGTTCTGTAGTAGAAAGTGTTTTCAAGGTTGTTTTTTGCAATAATTGAAGCAAATCATACCGGTTTTTCGTGCCGTTTCTTTCCCTTTTTTCCGTTCTTCTCTTTACTCTGTTCTAAAAAACTGATGCCGGTGTTTGAGATGCGTGTGCCTCCCCAGATTTCTTTGTGTGTGAGAGAGAAAGAAAGAGCAATGGGTGCTACAGCACGGTCGTAAACGGACAAAATTTGGTGTAGTCTGCTGTCAGTTGTGCGAGTCTTGAAGGTGAACTCTAGGCGATTGGGGTGCAATGATTATCATGGGCTATAGAGAGGCATGTTGTTTGTGTGCCAGGCATGTTCACCTTTCCCCCCATCCAATGCCGGTTTTAAATTTCAAAACGGATGTCGATGTTAACTTTGACAAAGTTTCTAACGTTGCTTAGATAGGTGCGTTGTGCGCTTGCTGGCTATCAATGAGAAGGTGAAGTAGAATAGGTCTCACCGTGTGAAATACCAAAACATCACAATATTAGAAAATGGAGGCACCACATATCTTGCTAAGTACTATTGGCCCTTGCCTTCCAATTGTACATGGCTAGGTAGGTGGAAGAGCAAAATCTCTTGATGTTATGCCCTATATGAAACATGGTGAGAAAGAATCTACTAAGATCCTACATTTCTTGTGAATTTGTACATGAATTTTCATTTTGGGATTTTTTATTGTTTGATATAATTATCTAGTATACCAGTATTTTAGTTAAAAACCAAGTTCTAGTGTGGATTTTTTATGGTGAGTGGCTCCTTGAGCATCAAATTAGACTAGACACAACTTGTCTTCACAAATAGTAACATAAATTATTTTTTTGCACATCATTAACTTTGATTCATTCCATTTTAATGTGTGAGAGACTTTGAAAACTTCTAGTGGTGCTCATAGGAATTTTTTAACAAAATTCTATATTGCTTCCCGCTTTGTGACATACCGCAACATCATGATCTTTTGTGTGAGGGCACCACATACCTAGCTAGGTGCTAATCAGTTGTGTCTGTGTAATCTTCACAAAAAGTACTATAAAAGAATTTTTAGCTTTACATCAACTTTGATTATTCCATTTATCTTTGTGAGAGTATTTCTATAGTCCTAGTGATGTTCATGGAAATTTTATAACAAAGTCTCATATTATTTCCAACATTGTAACATACCACAACATCATGAGATTTTGTGCGAAAAGAACCACATAATTAAGTAGGTGCTATTGGGGTAAGTAACCTTGTAGCAGATGGAGGGTCAATAGTCAATATGTGGCCTCTCCCAAGAAGCTCATGATCTTGAGCACTATATGGAAAAGGGTAAGAGAGAGTACTTAGTATTTCAGCTTAAGTAAAATCAAGTTTTGGCATTTGTGCTTTTATAAAAATTGTTCAAAATAGAATAGCAATGCTTTCTCTATCACAAAATAGCACATTCAAAATTGATTTTTGTAGGACAACTAGCCCAAGCTTCTAGATAACCATGCAAGGCCCTCAAAGTTTCTTCAAGCTCTACTTATAATTCTAGAGCAAGGAAAAGCTACTTTCACTTTACAATTTAGACATCAAGGTTGAGTCCCGATCTCTTTCTATATTTTTGATCCCAATTTAAACATCAATGTTTACAAAAGTTCTCTATACACTCTTCATTTTTGTTCACTTAACAATTTAGAAATCAAGGTTGAGTCCCAATCTCTTTGTATACTTTTGATCCCAATTTAAACATCAATGTTTACAAAATTTCTCTATACACTCTTCATTTCTACCGTAATGCAACTTTGTGAGTCTTACTAGAACTGAACATCCAATCATTGACAACAATGCAACATCTAGTACTCTAGAAGTTGACTCCAATGTTTGACAATAATGCAACCCAACCCAATGAAAACTAAACTCTACAGCTTGACACCAATACGTTGATAAAATTTCAACGTAGTACATTGTAACCATGACTCAAGATCTTGGTCAACAAATATTTGTGCAAAAATTTTCCTAAATATAAGTTCTCATTAGAATTTACATTTGAACTTCCACCACTGAAAAGAGACAACAAAGTGTCATAAATGTCTTGTGAGCTTGCATTATTGTCTCTAGTACATGACAACAAGGGTTAAATAGAATCTTCCACAAACACAACACAACTTGTAACCTTTGCCTTCACCACTATAGCCAACAAAAATACATTTGACAGCCTTATCATCCAATTTTCTGCGCTGTGTTTGTGGCACCAAAGCATATGCCAAACAACGAAAAACATGCATGTTCTCAATAGAAGGCTTCCTATTATGTCATGCTTCATATGGAGCCATAGAGACTGCAAAGATTTTATAGGACACCTGTTTAGTACATAAGTGGCACATGTGATAGCCTCAAGCCAAAACAAATGTGTCAAAGCTTGACTTTTGACCATACATCATGCCATTTTCATGAGAGACCTAATTTTCCTCTCAAAAACACCATTTTGCTGAGGTGTATACAACACTGTACACTGGTGTTTTATTCCATGACTAGCCTGAAATGCATTAAATTCATGAGACATATATTCCTCCCTTCAATCGAAAGGGAGGGTGCCCATGGTACATTTCGAGACATTTGCGGCCATAGCCTAAAATGGTTTGAAGCACATAAACACTTTGGACTTTGCTTTAAGCGGATACACCCCATGTATGCCTGCAGTAATCATCAAAATGAAAGTCATTAAGTAAAGGTAATTTCCCAAGAACAGAGTTTTCATCGGCCCACAAACATCAGTATGTATAAGCTGCAACCTGCATATGGCCCTAAATGAACCATCCTTTGGAAACTTTAAATGCTGCATCTTACCCAAAATACAGTCTTCACAAACATGTTTGATAGGTGCTTCAAGAGGCGGAAAGAAGCAACCATATCAGATTTTTGCAAATGCAGCAAATTGGCAAAATTCAGATGCCCAAAACGTGCATGCCAAAGTTTTGCATCTGAAATAGCCTTAGAATCCACAACAACATTTGCAAAATTCTTTCCACACTTGTCATACAAAGTTATCTTATATAGCCCATGACATAAAATGCCAGATGCAACATCTTCATCATTAAAACTAAGATCATGTACAGTACATTTGTCATCCACAAATTTGACTACAAGACCAAGTCTAGCAAGTGTAGATATTGACAAAAGATTCTTCTTGATCCTAGGTATATACAATGTATCAACAAGTGTGAAAGAACTGCCATTTGCAACAGTAAGCACAATCTTTCCAACTCCCTAAACCGGATAAGAGGCGTTGTTAGCACAAGTGACTGAATTCCCATGAGGGACAAACTCAAGAGAGGTGAACAAATCACAATGTGAGGTAATGTCTTTGTAACGCCACTGTCAAAATACCACACATGTGAATCTGCAGCAACTGACATACATGCATCATGGATCAGCATCATAAGTACACTCTACACTAAAAGCCCACTCTGCATCTACATCAACATCACAATCTCCTTTCACAGAAGACTCCTCAATAGCTGCACTTGTATTGGACCATGTAGTGATCATTAGCTTTACAATAATGGCAACACATCTTCTTCTTTCCCTTATCACCAGAATCCCCAAACAAATTGCTGCCAGAAGCCTTAGGATTAGGTGATTTACCACTCACAAAAGAACCATGAGAAGTGGCTACATTGTTGTTACCACCTTTTCTTTGAGCAACAATAAATTCATGTTCAATTGCACACTGTTTAGACCTATTTTTCTAGAAAGTGACTCTTGCAAATGTAGAAAATGAGCAAGCGTGTGTTGGAGCTATTGGTGACTAAGCCCGGGAGGATGCAGCTTGCTCGGATACCAATTGTTGAAAATAGGATTGTAGGGAAATGCACACAGCTTGGAGAAGACAAAGGAAGCTCAAGGCACACAACAGAGAGTGTATTACTTAGTTTCCAATGGAAAGATAAGATAGCCCTAGAGTGATGGATGTATATACAATGCATGGGGGAAAAAACCTCCGAGTGAGGGGAAAAATGCCCTGACGGTCCTAAATGTGTTCACACACGTCACTACCACATGTATATGGTAACAAACATTGGTAGAGATTGATTAGTCCATTTGCCAACTGCTTCTTGCCTGCCATATTGTAAGAAAATCATAACAAAATTCCTTGCTCTGACTGAAAAGGTGAAGTTTCTCGATAAACGAGATGCACTCAGATCGTGCCATGTTTTTTCTCTCCTTACTAGAGACATTGCAATGATCACAACATGCCTCACAATTTCTCTTGTGCTTATTCCTTGAAGAGGAGGAAGAGCATGTGCATGGCATAACATTTTCTACATATGCATCCTCGTCGTCAAGGGGGAAAATAGTTGGCTTGTGTTGTTTCTCATCCTTGCCTATGCAAAGCCACCATTGCATAATATTTAGTAGGCCCTTCTCTTTGTATCGAGCAAACATTTGTGTAATAGTCTACGATATGGTGTTGTCTACTTTTGAAAAGCCTTTATCTAGGGAAACTTATAAGAATGACCTATTTTTCTTTCTTTTCATAGATTGTTTTCCCTTCCCCATTTTGTTAGGGGTAATATCATTTTCAATATCACATCTTGTGTAAGCAAAGGTGAACAAAAACTATCCATATTGGAATGTATTAAGCTCACCCCTCAAAAGGTGACCTCTATCTCTGAGGACTCACATGTCAATATTTGTTCATTGTCCTCATGAAGTGGTTTCATTAATCCTATGTCACATATACATACAAAATTTTGTCATTTTGCTTGGTACAATGACTGTACAAAATGGAAACAAATGTATCAAAAAATCAAAATTCATAGAAAAAGGTTGGGTCCATCAATCAAAATTCAAAGACACACACTCATGTAAAAAATAGGTTGACAAATGAGAAAAGACAATCTTTGAAACTGTCTTGTAAAGTCAATGAAGTTGATGTCTCAGGCTATCTAAACCTCTAACAAGTCACCTATCTTAGAAAGGAAACATTCATGGCACCTCTTATCAATCTCAATATTGATGCAATACCGGTCTAAGTTGATGTCTCAGGGTATCTAAACCTCTAACAAGTCACCTATCTTAGAAGGAAACATTCATGGTGCCTCTCATCAATCTCAATACTGACCCAATACCGGTAAAATACTTCACACACTTTGAACATATTCTTGACCATGGAAAAACAGTCTATAAATATATCCCCTTCGTAAGTGCAAAGCAAAACTAGGAAACCATAAGATTTCATGTGTCTCTTGGCTTGACCATGTAAGGCATTGCCATCTACATATAGTGTGAGGCTTAGCTTTTGTGCTAGTAGCTCCAAAAATGTATCAAACTTGGTGTCAAAAGATCCCTTCATGACTTTTAGTAATGCTTGCTCCTAGTCTAAATCATGAGTGCATCCTAGTCAGGCAAAGATTGTGATCACTAAAGTGGAAACCTGCAAAGTAGCATAAGAGAATAAATTAGAGTTTTGGCATGCAAGAAATTATACAACCATAGATTGCAAGTTATTCTGAATTACCTCTTCCAATTTTCCATGAATGACTCTTTTTCATTGGGTTGTAGTATCCAAGAACATACTACATGTACATACTCAAGCTTAGAATGCCCCATCACACACGACAAAATCTCAAATTGATGCTCAATACCACTCGTAGTAACAAAGAAACCATTATGGATTAAGAACTCTAGTGCAATCATAACTGACATGTTTAGCTTTTTAGAATCCCATTCATTCCAAGCTGGCACCATAACATCCTATTAAAATGGATGCAAGCTGGAGGGAAGATGCACTCATAACATAGAACCCCCCTTGGACTTGTGGTTTTTTTATAAACCATTTTATCATTATTGCATTTGAGTCTTTGGGGATGTTTGGTGTATCAGCTACAATATGCAATATATCGGCCTATATAGGGAGAGGAAATGGCACAAAAGCCTTTGGTGCATCTCATCTTCATCTTCTCTTTGCATTCAACTTGTATTGCCTTTCAACTTTTTAGGTGGTGGCGCCATTTTCTTACTTTTCACATGTTTGCCTTCCAAGGTGTTACCTATTTTTTTTATCATTGGTATCTTTACCCTTTCAACTTGGACTCTTCATTTTCTCTTTGAGAGTACCCTTACCACCTCTAGTAACCAATTTACCAAGAGGCCTTATTGCATCCTTTCCATGTCTGCCCATCTTGCCACCGTGCGGGCTCCTTGTATCCTTGCCACACCCCTTTCCCTTGAATTTGTGTTACTGTATATTTGTTTGGTGTGCTCCTCACCCCTGTTGGCTTTCACATGAGACCTGTTTCCAAAAGATGCAAACAAAACACAGATAATGACTACTAACTTGATATGATTTCTTTTGTTGCATCAATTGACACACCTAAGTTTAACATTAGACTCACTTGTATAGATTTTTGCCTCCTTGTCTGTGGATATTCACCTTCCAAATAATCTATGAACCATGGCACATAATAGAGATCCTTGGGCAGAGCCCTATTTGCATGAACATATCACCTTAGCATTGCAAAAACCAACAACCACATGCTTGATTGATCTGCACATCACAGTCAATGCAAGAAGGAAAGATAAATGGCTAGACATAAAATCGTTAGAGGGTTTCCATGAACTTTTGATAGTGTTCCAAACCTTCCACACCTTGTAGACAAGCTTTGATCCCACAAATTTGAAAGGGGTAGGAGAGAGTAAAATTTCTTTAATCTACACATTGGACCAACCTTTGTAGTTAAGGATTTTAAAACTTGGGAATAATTTTTTTAAGTAAAGATACCCAGTACTTTGTAACATTTGATGTCCTAGTAACTTGTGTGTAGCGGAAAATAGCATAGACATAGTGAGCATTTCATTAGAAAAGCCTAATGGGCATAGCAAGAGTGCTTGGACGGAGAGAGCAATAAAAAGCATAACACCTAGTTAGATAGGCATGATCAATACTTCAAAAGAGAGATAAATTAAGATTTTGACAACAGTTGAGGACCGGATTTATATGGAGCCGGTCCCCCTTCCAAAAGGCTTTGTATTATAGGTTTCCCCCAGCAAGGGAGACATTTTACAATACAATTCTTTGTGTTCCCTCAATAACTAGCTAGTGCAATGAAGATGGAAGCTTCAAGCACTAAGCAAACACTTATAAAACACAAAATCAATTCCCTCACGGTCTCAGACCCAAGACCTCACACACCTTAGAAGATAGTGAGAGCTAGCAGGGTATGAGAGTAGATTGAGAGGAAGAAGGAGTAGTCTTACGAGAAAGAAGTATATCTCCTCACGTAATCACTCATAATAGCTTAGCATAGCTTAGTAATTAGCATGGTAGAGGAGATGAGCATGTATTGAAGCTTGGCTCTTGGTTGGATTTTCATCACAAAGCCAAGAGTTGTTGGTGTAGGCCTCCCTTCTCCAAGCTTGGAGTAGATGATGAGCTTTCTATTAAAGCTGAGAAGGAGAGAGAGAGTCTTCTTGCTTCACACATGAGATTGTGTGACTGAGCGTGTGATAATGCCTTGCCAAAATCAGCCCCCTCTCTCTCTTGGTCGACCCTTCTTGCAAATTACTCTTGCTGGCACCCCATTGGACCCTGCCATAATTGAGGAGCATAAGGGATAGCCTTGTGACATGTGTCCCCCTTTCCCCTTTTGTGAGAGATTTAGGTAATTAAATAATGCAACTAAACTCTCATTGGACCCCTTTGTCTTTTGGCCAATAGGAATCAGGCAAGCCATTCGGCTACTGAATGCTCATTGGACCCCTTGGGAGACTTTCCAATAGTCTTCTAGAGATCTTAATTCTTATCGGTTCTTTTATCAAGTGTTTTTAAACAAATTAAACAAGATTTACTCTGGCCTAATTCTCATTGGTCCACCTCTATGGCCATCCAATAGGATTTGACTGCACCTTGTGGGGCAATTGGGCTAGGGAGTTGACATGTGTCCCCTATTCCCTTTGTGTAAAGGGAGCCTGTGAGTGTGTGTGTGTGTTTCTCTCTCATCCCCTACTTACAAGGCTCGCCCCCTCCTATGTAGGATTCTTGAAGACTTTTGTGTACACTCACAAAGCATCCCATTTCCCTAAGATTTGACCATTGGACACAACCTTTGAATTTTGGAGCCATAGCATTTTGGAAGTCTTAATGGGATGAAACTTAGGGTCTTTAAATCCCATTGGTGCACATTGCTCTTCAGATGGCCCCCCCTTTGGATCCCTATTTTCCCTCCTTTGGATCCCTACTGTGGCCGACGGTCTGCCAGCTTAACCAATATTCTAACTTTTTCTCTGTTGGTACTTCCCCATATTAAATGATCAATTTAAAATGAGAAAATCATTTAGGAGAATTAGATATTAGTTATTATGACATAGTCCCTTGAACCAGCAGCTCTGAGGATCCATTTGGAACCCATCCTGATACTAATGAGTTCTAAATTGAGCAAATCAAGTCCTCCCTTCTCTTAAGGCGAATAACAGGTATTCCAAGAAACCTTGGGAATGTTAGCCTGGTCAATTTCATCTCCATTATCTTTAAGCAAGCAATAGGTATCCCAAGTAACCTTGGGAATTTTATCTTGGTCAATCTCACCTCCATTTGGTAGACATCTTGGTACCGATGAGTTCTAGGTTGAGAAAACCAAATCCTCCCTTCTCTTTAGGCAAACAATTGGTATCCCAAGCAACCTTCAGAATTTTAGCTTGGTCAATCTCACCTCCCCAAAAAGAAATTCTGGCTAGACACAAAACTTGTTGAAGCTGGTATTTAGTTGGACTCTAGCAAGATAGAAAATAGATTAGAGAAGGCAGCAAGTAATGATTGAGAATAAGAAATCTTGTTGAAATTGATCAGTGACATGAATGCCAGCTTATAATCTTTTCTTTAATTTAGTGAAAACTCAAGGCATTAATGCTCTCGATACAGTCTTGAATGTCTGTATGATAGTTGGTTGATCACTATTGATGGTTTTCGTACTACACTAGCCATAGAAGATGTTTAAATAGAGGTTATCTCAAATTTTGGATACTTTTATAAATGATATAGAGATTTTTTTTCAATATGTGATATATTTATACATATGAAAATACATTAGAGATGTGAATGTTTCTAACATGTAAACTTCTAAAGTGTTAATAATATCAGTACGGAAAAATAAGTTGTAAGAATAGAGACCCTTTTGTCATTGTGAATTGGAAAAATTCACCCTATCCAAGTTTTTGCAATGATAGTGATCATTAATGTCCTTCTTTTATATTAAAAAGAAAGAGCAAGTTGTGAATGATGGGAACAACCTTTTGGCAATCATGGTGGCTTGAGCAATGTTTCTCTTGACAGACAAACTATCTACAAATTGGTGTTAGAGCTATCAGACATCAGTCATGCCACCTAGAAGACTTGCACGTGACAGAAGACCAGCTACTAGATTCATGGATGATCCGGACTGTGTCAGTCCAATCCGGGAGGAGTCAGAGCGAGGCTTTGACACTAAGAGAGAACCTCTAAATGAGACAAATATTCCTCTAGGACCAAGAATTGATGATGAATCAAGGGATTTTCAATCCTCGACCCATTCCGGGAAAAATTGCACTGAAAGAATGGAAAGACAAATCCGATCTCATGCATCCCACCATTGCAGGAAACATACTGAGAAAAATGAGGGGAGCAAGCAAAGTCATAGTTCAAGAGGGCATAAACCATCAAAGAAGATGGAAGAAGAGACAATGACTGAGACTGAAAAGACAATGATTGGGAAGCTGATACAAGCCATTATAGTAAAAGAAGATCTAAAGATAGGAAACTAGCACACAAATCGATAACAATAACCATGAACGGTCTACTACTATGAAAATCTCATTTCTAGTTTTCAAAGGGGAAAATAAAGACGACCTTGATGTACACATCTAAGCCTTTGAATAGTATGTTGAACTCAAGGACATAGATGAGGATGAATGAGGGAATATTTTCCAAAGAGACAACTCAAAATGGTATTACCATTATCCAACTTGCTAGCTCAGATCTTACAACAAGCGGATTAAAGCTTTGTTCTTGGAGTATTCAGATAATAGGGGGGATGAAGACATATCATGTGAACTAGATAAAATCAAACAAGACAAGTTGTTGGTCAGAAGCTATGTGGAAAAGATTAAGGAAGAAACCAGACAACTGTAGGAGCGTCTATCAGAGAAAAGTATGTAAGCATGGTTCCTTAATGAATTTAGAAGCAATAAGTTAAGGGAACATGAGGTTCCAACACCCACAAAAAAATATAATGATATGGTTCAGAGAGCACCGAAGCTGGAGCAACAAGCCAAAAAGGAGAAGGACCACAAGAAAATTCAGTCCAATGACAGTGAGTCATCAACTGAAGGGTCAAAATCTAGTACTAATTCCATCTCATTTGCTGAAAGTGAGTCAGATGAAAAAGGCAAGGGAAAGAAAAGGGGATCTTGGACTAGAAAGCTGGAAGAGACGTCGAAAACATTTGCTAAAATAGCTAAGACAAGACCTTTACTTAAAAAATTGGAGATCTGGTGTTCAGAATGCTAATCGAGAGACCACAGATCTGATGAATGCTCAAAGTGCACATATTGCAAGGCCTATGGGCATGCATGGAATAACCGTGGCATAAAGATTCATCATTTCAAGAAGAGAAAAGATTTATCAATGATTGCACTAATAATGAATCCTGAGCCAATAAGAGTAGATGGAGATAGTGGTTCCAAGGACAATGAGACTAGCACAAGTACTAGTAATGGTCGAGGCAGGTACCAAGGGGGTACTAGCCGAGGCATAGGAAATGGTGATTTTCAAAAAATAAGCTTAAGTTGTTACACTAGTGGGAAATATGACCACGTTGCAGCCCAGTGCCCCGATGCTGCTGAACCAGAGGGGCCTAAATAGAAGGCACCAGAACCAGTACCAACCAGAGTTGTGACCAGGATTAAAGGTGTTATAATTGAAGAAATTCTAGATGAACCTGAGAAGAAGAAAACTATTGAAACTAAGAAGCAAAAACAACAGAGAGTTGTATGGAAGGCAAAAGGCAAGGAGAAGGTAGTTGATGAATGGCAAGAACATCAAGATCCATCATCCAACAACCAAGATTACATAGAAGCTGACAAAGAAAATGCTAGAACAGTTAGAGTGTTCACATATTTAGAAGATTCAAAAACTATAGCCTCAACCTTCAAGGGCCCATGGAGGAGAACTTCAACAAACAGGAGAGAAGGAAGTCATTAGGAAAAGTTTGGACTCAAAAAAGGACTTTTTGGCGTTAGAGAGAGAATGCTGTTCGACCAATAGACTTTGAGTCACCACAACGGTAGCTCCAATTTATTTGATTAAAATCTCAAATTTTTGCGTTTTCAAAAAAGAGTTTTTTTCGTAAAAAAGATCTGAATAAGAAGATACGACGCGATTTGTGCAAATTATTCCCCTGCCATGGGCGACGAACGCCGAATGTGCCATAACTCACATTCAATGAGGCACACCTTTTGATGAACCCTTTTCAAGCTACTACTTCTTGTGTAAACTAGTGAGCCTCTTTTCTTTTATCGTTTTTGCGTAGTGTCACTTCGCAGCTAATAGAAACAGAGATGGAAGGAAGACGACCACGACGACCATCCGCCTCTGTTAAATCTGTGGAACTATTCAAAAGCTTTGACTTAGACCATGTCGCTGGATGTCTACCAAAGTCACCATTGGTAGTTGGGTTCTGCTTCAAACAAGAAGAAGAAAATGGATGTCAAATGAATTCATCAACAACTACAAAGGATGTGTGAAAGATTTTCGCTTGTCTCAAATGGGAAAGACAATGAAAGAGGTGCTCATTGAGCATGCATATATGCACTCTGAACTACGACTACAACATGCATATATGCACTCCGAACTACGACTACAACAGTCACCTTTGGGGTTTCTTGCTCATAGACCAAACTGTGTGACTACTATATTGCTAAAAAGTCTTCAAAGATCCTTCAAGTTATTTTGTTGACTATTTCTTGTGACCATTCTCTTATCTTTTGTTTTTGCAGATATTTATCCTTCTAACAAAGAAGACTGGCAACCAATTGAGTGCATAATTGGTATTTTTGATGCTTTTCATGCTTCGGTGGGAGAACTTATGTACATAACTAGTGCGAGAAGAGCTCTCGTAGAGAGGGGAGTTTTCTTTTACGACTACTTTTACAACGCCCCTTGCTCTGTCCATGGATTTGGCACTTTGAAACCTTTCCCTCTTCCGCAACAAGATTCCCCAAAGTGGCCAGTTCCAACTTCAGAAACCTCTGAGTGTTTTAAACTCAAGCTTCATCAAGAAATTTTGAAGTGTTTGCGACCAAACATTGCAAGCAGGCAAGTACGAGTCAGTCTATTTATGCCATTACATGTCTTTATAGATTTATTCCACGATGAGGAGGTTAGAAAAACAAAAACCATGTTCATGTGCAAATCCCAAACTTGCCTTGATTTTTTTGGATAATAATTGGGATGTCAGTGATTCTGAAGGCATTTTGTGCAAAGTTGACAAGCGCTCGGTTGTGTGCAAGTGTATGATAGCATCACAGAATTTTATAGTTTCTTTCTACTACATGAGGTGGCATCGAGTGAATGGTCAGTTGGTAGCTATGGATCAAGATTTAAGTGAAAATGCTTTTAATCCCTTGATGTCCATCGAGATATGGTTTTCAAATTATTTGCTTACAGTTGTTGTGGTCATATCAAATGTCACTTTAAGACAGGTTCGAGAGGATCTGTTAAATGAGTCCGATCTCAATTTTCCTTCGAAATTTGTTTTCAAGTGTAACAAAGGTACTAAGCTACATGTATTACTTTTATACGTTGATGTTTCTATCGTGCTCATGTATCCCAATGTCTTATCGCGTACGTTGCATTGCAGGTACCTCACAGACAAGAAAATATGACTCTTTGTGCACAGATTACCAGCGATAGACTTGAAATAGTGAACTAATTGTACACAATGATTCGAATACTATTCTCAAACATTACTCGACAAAGGCAGCTCTCTACATTACTAAACACCATTGGATCCTCACTCTCCCATTTTTTTTGGAAAGCTGTACACAACATTTTGTAAACTTTGAACCATAATCAAAACAAAAGTCAAATTTCGATCCACTGCTTGTAATCAATTTGTCAAAAGTACATTTCATAATCTCTTTCTAATCTTGTGCGTGCGGTGATGTGGAGGCTGTTGGTTGAGGTTGAGGAGAGGTGGTGGCTTGGGGGTTTGGGGGCTCTGGAGCTGCTTCATGAGTAGGAGAGGTGCTGGGTGGGGGGTTTGGGGGCTCTAGAGCTGCTTCATCATCAGCAGGAGAGGTGCTGGGTGGGGGGTTTGAGGGTTCTGGAGTTGTTTCTTGAGGATGGGAACTTGGGTTGGGGAGGCATCTGGGGAGATATTGATATGTGCTTGTGTCGGTATGGCAGACACGGAGTATCTTGTCGGCGGAGGCCTAGGCGTGGGCCTTGGTGCTGGCGGGATAAAAGCATCACGTGCTCCGTCTGGACGCATGGTCGCGCTATTGATCAAGTTTTCAATCATTCTGTTTCTAAATGAAGAAACATCAGCCTTTGAATAATTTGCCAAATTTCTTACCTGCGTTAAGAACATCATGTTTATTAACATAGCTACTAACTTATTAAGATACAAATCTGTAAATGAGTGTCAAATGCTTACACTTCTACGACTTCCATCAAGCATGACCCCTAACAAAATTTCTGCATTGATTAAGACCCTCCATCCACAAGATTAGGCATCGTCTTGCTTAGGAACTTTGCAACTAATAATCGTAAGATTCTCATATATCTGCTCTTGCGTTAAAGCTTCAAGAGCAGACACAAGATTTCAAACAGATCTGCGCAAAATACAATTAAATTTCATAAGCGACTTTTAACAAAATTCTATGCGATGTCGAACAAAATACAAAACCTCTTACCTACGTACTTCACCATGAAATCCATGGGATGAATTAGCAAGGTAGCACCAGTTTCGTTCAAGGTGTAAGAGAACAAGACTCCAATGAGCGCTATTACAAATAAACATAAGCAAAACATATATCATCAAAACAAATTAAAGTTCAAGATAAAATAATTTCACTATTGAAAACATTGCGTACCCTTCATGATAAGCCATAACAAAAATTTTTGCCGTCTCCATGTTCACTGAATGGAACCAGTCAACTACTTCCACTAAAGATGTATCCTCGGCCGTCAAAACGACCGAGAGGTTCGAGTCAAGGACGGCAACATCATATTGCATATTCCAAGGCAAATTTGAAACTACATAACTGTAAAGAAATTCGTGTCATACAAAATTGAATATATTAAAAGAATTTATTGTGAAAAAAAGAATAGCACGCACCAAAGCAAGCAATTGATGATTGAGTTTGTGAGTTCCCTCGTCCGGTTCTGTAAAATTGCAATCTCGTGGGGGTGATAGGGAAAATACAGAATGCGTTCGCACAGAGGAAGGCCAACAGAGGAAGGCCAACATAGCAATGAAAAATCATCAGCGTTGGCGTCGCTGATGGCATTTGCCATTTGTTTCTCCATCATCTCAAGGCGTAACTGCTTCAATCTTTCACTATCGTCTTCTGTTTTGTCCCGCTCGGTGTTGAGACGGGTGTTGTATCGATGCATTTGTGTAGACACTTCATGAACTTTGACCTTGTCAATAGGTGGTATTCTAAGAATATTGTCCATCTTTCGGTCTGAAATACCGGCAGGCGGTATTGTTTTGTCATACCTGAACCTGAGAAGGCGAAGTGTGTTGATGTCTCGCGGCATCAATGTTGTCCTATGGACGTGGGCCGAGAGAATGTAGCTGTCCTGGAAAAGCTCTACAAAAAAATCCTCAGCAGCCTCGTGCAAGCACCCCATTGCACTTCGAAACCACCGGAAATTCGCAAACAACTCTCTGGAATGGCAGTTTAGGAATTGCCAATGAAATCTGCTTTTGGAGCTTACGAAGTTTAAGTAGAACGCTCCTATTCTGCTCGTGTCTTCTTCTTCGCATTGTTGCCCGTAACTGCGGCATGGTCTTGCCCGGAATCACCTGCAATGTTGACGGTTGCACTGTAGACGAGCTAGCTTTGCCCTGCCGACCAGACTGGCCAGGATAAACCTTCCTTGCTGTTTGCTTTGTGCAGGCCATGACCTGAACGAGGAGAATGCGAGGAAATATGGAAATCTGAATGTGGGTAATAACGCAGAGTGACTAGAGACACTTCGGAAAAAACGATGAGAAAAAAAGGGGGGGAGGTGTTTATATTAGCGGAATAAGTATAATGAGAAGAGGCGGCTGCATTAATCATGAAATTGTGAGGTATGACGGGAAGCGTGCGAGCATAATGATTACGTGCCACGTGGCACATCGGGACTCAAGCGATATTGGTGGTGCCTAAATTAGTGGCACTGCCTATTCGTGGTGTGGCACGACGAGGAAAGAAGCGCCGTAACGGGTTGCCCTAGCAACAATGGTATGTTGTGGCACAACGCGAGGAGGCGGACCTGAGTACTCTGGACTGGCCGTATCGCGTTATGACGTGACAATAAGTGTAATGCAATTGGACGATTTAATTTGAGAGTAGCGGAAATTAATGAGAGTACTTTTGAGAAATGACTTTGTGAGCATAGCGGGTAAACATAATTGAAGATAGCAACATAATCATAGCAACTAGTTAACTTGGCATGAACAATACTTTTGCAAGAGAGAGAATTTAGAGAACATGACAACAGTTGAGGACCGGATTTATGTGGAGCCGGTCCCCCCTCCAATAGGCATTTGTATTATGATTTCTCCCATTAAGAGAGACTTGTTACAATACAATCTTTGTGTTCCTTGTGACCTAGGTGATGCAATGAAGATGGAAAGCTTCATGCATCACAAACATAACATAAACTTGAAGAAAGTTTTAACTATCCCAAGCCTCAGTCCCAAGACCTCAAACACCTTCGAAGGTGGAGAGAGCTAGCAGGGAATGAGGGTAGGGAAGAGGAAGAAGAAACATTTCGTAGGAGAAAGAATTAGTTCCTCACTTATCATAACTCTTGTTGCTAGCATACATAATAGCATAGTAATGAAGAAGAAGGAGATGGCAAGCTTAAGCATTGAAGCATGACTCTTGGTTGGATTTGCACTCCATATCCAAGAGTGTTGGTGTAGGCTCTCAACCTCTACTTGCTTGGAGAAGGAGAGGGAGCTCTTGCACTTTGCATAGCACACAATGAGAGTGTTTGTGAGTGTGTGTGGGTGAGTATACCCCCTAAGCAACCCCCTAGCTTTCTTGGGTTGACCCCCCCTTGTAGCTCATGCTTGAAGCTCATTGGACCCCTCCAGGCCTAGCCAATCACAGGCATGAGGCATTACAAGCAGCAAGGGTAGCCTTGAGACAAGTGTCCCCCTTTCCCCTTTGAGAGAGAGGCTAGATAAATGCTAAATCAAGTAATTAAATCTCCTAAATTATTATTGGACCCCTTGGGTGGCCAACCAATAGGCTTCAGGCACACCATGAGGGCAACATGAGGAGGAACTTGACAAGTGTCCCTTTTGCTTTATCTGTACCATGCATGCCTTGTGCGAGTGTGTGGGTGTTCTCTCTCATCCCCACTCATGTAGGGCTCGCCCCCTCCTTGTAGGGATTGAATCTTTGACTTTTTGACACCTCAAGCCCCTCATGCATAGGCCCAGTTCCCACCACAAGCTTGGCTCATAAGCACTTTAAGTTTGGGCTGGGTTCTCACCTCAAGTGCAACCTTAGCATGTCAAGCACCTCAAGCATCTCAATAATTAAGCACCTCAATCATCAAGCACCTCAAGCACCTTAGTCATCAAGCATGACAAGCAAAACAAGCACCTCGAGCTGGGTCGGGTTCCCGCGCCTCAAGCTCAGCCCTAGCTTACGTAAGGTCAAAGGCCTTTTACACACATTATTGGAGGTCTTCAATGAAGCTAACCCTAAGGTCTTATGCTCCATTTGTTAGCATTGCTCTTTGATAGACCATCTCTCATTTGGGCCCCTTTACCATTGGCCCCGTCTTGAGATAGATCTATAAGCACATGTCTATATCTTAACACTTGTTCCCGTTTATTCCCCCACATTAAGTGATCAATTTAATATGAGAAAATCATTTGGGTTGGTTAGATATTAGATATTAGATTTTATGACAATAAGCTGTCGCGCCAAAATGCGATAGCGGTGCTTTTGTGGAGCGGCTGCACTAGTTTCGCGTGGCGCGAATGTTCCATGACGGCTGACACGTGGCATAATCATCACGGCAACTGCATGATGCATGGGTGGTGCGACAAAAAGACGTCGCGGCACAATGCGAGGAGGTGGAGCTGAGTACTCTGGACTGGCCGTATCGCGTTATGACGCGACAACAAGCTGTCGCACCAAAACGCGATAGCAGTGCTTTTCTGGAGTAGCGGCACCAGTTTCGCGTTGTGACGCGACCGTTCCACGGTGGATGACACGTGGCGTAATGATCACGGCGACTTCATGATGCACGACAGACCCATGATGCACGTTAATCGATGTCATCAATGTCCTCGGGAGTCCTATAAATATGACTTGCTCCCCCATTTGCCCTTTGTTTGGATGTTGTGCTCTCTCGTCTATCTTCGCTTTTGAATTTCTGTTATGGACCCCTTCAATGTTGAAGCAGAGGAGGAAGTGCCTTGCTTTGAGGATGCCCCCCAAGACAAACTATCTCATCTTCTATACCGCATTGGGCTTCAACAGCGCGAGACAGAGATCAGGCCGATGTGCAATCTAGATGTTTCTTTGCATGAGTGGATTGTCTCCACGTAACATTACCTATCAGGTTTTGAGCAGACCTACCAGCAGCAAACGTCCGGTGGCACTGTCGAGATACAAGGAGTTCGTTTTGTTCACATGAAGGATATCAATTCGGACTCCTCCAAGAAACACATATTTTCTAGGAGTTGCCTTAAGCTGCCAGTGCACTTGCGGATAACAGACTACAAGTGTACACTTCATAACCGCAAGTGTCGAGTTGCTGAATATTATGCAGGTTTTATTTTATATTTGCATTTAATTTTGGATGAGCATGTTGATGCGGCAGAGGCCTTGCTAGAGGATCAGACTGGGGAGGGTCAAGAGCCCAAGTCTCGGGGAAGCCTTGCCTTGCAGGTTTTAGAGGGAGTCCAGCTTCAGGAGGGTGCTTTGCCTACTAGTGTTCTACCTACCATACCTATTGGTGATTTGCAGTATGTCATGCTTAACGACATTATGGAGCTTTTTGACCTTCGAGAGGACTATTGCCTTGCCATTGTGGCACAGAATCTCGAAGAGGATGATGCTGTCATTGACCCTGAGCACGACAAGTATTCTGTTATAGATGCCCATGTAAATGATGATGAGTTCGTTGACCCCGCAAGTGCACTTGTGATGATTTACAATGATGTTGCTAGGTATGAGCGCACACTTCCAACAGAAAAGGAGTTCATGGAAGTGAAAAAAAAGCTAGGGATTGAAGAAATGGGTAAGGCAAGCACTTCTTCATCATCTTTGGCCTCAACCTCCAATGCGCCCACTGGAGGTCAGGGCAGCATCAACCTATGGAATGAGGACTTACTTGAGGAAGATGAAAACCAGAAGGTAATCTTTTTTTATTTTCCTTACCTTTTTGGTTTCTACTTATCTCATTTCATAACTTTAATTTGTTGCAGTTGGTGGTCTATGATGATACCTTCATTCCTCGCCCTCATGGACAAGGCATGGGAGATTTAGGGAAGAATTTCTTTCTCGGCCAATACTTAAAGAATCTTAAGTATCCGAGTTTTTTTGTCTTCCATTTTTCCTTCTTCAATGACAACGCGGAGCTACCCTTAATGACGTTGAAGACACTTTCAAGATATTTAGGAGGGGCCGTCATTAGGTGGAACGCATATAAAATAATGCTTTTAGAAAAAAAGGCCGCATTGTATATGTTTGGCCAAGGGCTAGGAATGTATGGTTTGCGTAGTCGCTATTTTTTGACCCAAGTAGCATATGGTTTGGCATGCGGAATCACTGACCATGTGCAATTACTAGAGTATGACAAGCATGCTATGTTTCACAATAAACAACCAATTGCGTATCTGCCTACTGAAGAAATGTCTCTTGTGGCTGTGGAGGTGGAGACAAATGTACTGTCGACAAACGAACCTATAGGACTAGGTTGCAAAAGACCAAGGCAAGAAGAAGACGATAACACACAGCAGGCAAAAAGGCCAGAATATTTTGTAACTTTCCTGACGAAGATGAAGAATAGAGAAGCTCCAATGTATATTGTCGATGCCAAAAAATAGTACATTTTCTATCAAAACAATGAGTACATTATGTTTCTCACTTTTGTGACTGGTTGTCTTCTCTTGGCACAAAAAATTATATTGTGTTACAATGTGCTATCTTTAGGAAGTCTCAAATAACTTGGGTCGGAGTTGTCCAAGTTTTTCCAATGCGTTCTTTTTGAAGTCGCCACTCTACATGTCGCGATGCCGCAGAAGATGCCTCCCATATTTCCTTCTTCCGTCGTTTGCTTGCTAATCTCATTGCTTGGCCAATCTGACTGTCTTTGACACATTCCTTTTGGTGTGTTCTATGCATAAGTTTTCGATAAGTCCATTGATGTAGTTCCTCCAAACTGTTGGCTTTGTTTGCACCACCTCCGTGTGGTTGAAATAGCCAGTACGGGCTTGGTAGTGAGTGTTCTCCATACCTTGTGTAGACCATATAGCCAAGCTACCATACTGCCTAGCAAACCAAGGCATGTGGTTGCATATGATATGCTGCAAAAAAGACCAGCCTATTGTTTATATGTAAATGTATAATCACAATTTTATCAAATAAAGTAATATACCATGTAATGAGTTATGTGTTGATTTGTCCATGCAGCTATGAAAGACTTGTGGAAGGTCTCCAGAGCGTCTTGAAACAATGTATAGTCAGTATCTCTCCAAGTATTGATCTCACAAAACTTGAATATGGAATCCAAAATTTTCCACACGTTCGCTTCGTGAGTCCTTGTTGCACCATTGTCTGCGTGGTCAACCACTGCATTATGTAGGTTTCTCCACCGGTTTTATCTCAATGTCAACCTTTCCTGAGCACTTTGGCTTTTGCGTTGTCTGCCACTTGTTGGCATCGACAAGAAGAGACAGGCTTTCACACCGCCAATAGACAACTTCTTTGGCACATCTCGACCATTCTTAGACCTCTTCTCGTCCTGCTCTATTTTCACATGTCCTCCATGCAAGCCCATATCTGAGAAAACTGTTTCCAATGATAATATAGCCCTTTGTTTTGCTGATGCTGGCCGAGTGGTCCAAGCAAAACAAATGTACAGAAACATAAGTTTCTCAATGATTCTACAGAGTGCATGCATCGTGCAAATATGTACTCTGGATAGTGGAATATCCAACACTGGGCGGAAGTTAAGGTCCTGCAAGTGCTTGTCCGGTGCTCTCCTCCAATTTCTTTTGTCAAGACCAATGACTCCTCCCATGCAATACAAACAAGGGCTTTTACTTGTTGCTCCTTTTGAGATGTTGTACATACACTTTAGGGTTTTGAGATCTCCAGCCATATGCCACTCTGCTGTGTATGAACCCATGCCTAATACATCGAGTGTCTTTCCATTTCTCTGTTCGCTTATGACTTCAGGAATACTTGTTTGATGGAAAACCCAGTTAAGAATATCGAAATTCTCTGCAGGCACCTGAAATGGGAAAAACAAACCAATCAAATGAAACATGTCTAACCATTTTTTAAAGAAAAAACTTGTTGATATCAAACCTTGAATGTGGCTAATAAGAAAATATTGTTTTGGGATTGCACGCTAAAGTTTCTAGGGTTGTCTGAAGCAATGCTTTCATCTAATGCTCCATTCATAAGTGTTATTGTGACACGCTCAAACTTTGTTTCTTTCACTAGCTTGCACTTATCCAGTGTCAAGTTGCTTAGCAACAATCTTGCAGTAGCGCTTATCGTCCAAAAGTCCGGCGACATCTTTGCGTTTTAGTATGAGACCATAAGGAATTGAAGAAGTTGGTGTGTTGCTGTCAATATTTGACTGAGGATGTAGCAACGATCTAAGCATAAATATGAAAAGTAAGATATAAAACTACAAATGTAAAGATGAATTAAACCTGCTTGAATGATAATCTTACTTGATTGCTTTAACCCTCTTCTTCAAACCCCCAAAACCAACCTTCAGCTGTTCAATGTCTCGTAAGCGTCGTTCTCTTAACCGAGGACCCAAGACAGTATTTTTTTCTCTGAGATCCTGCGTGAGCTGCGTGATGCTTTCGTCCTTGCCTTTCAGTTGTGCTGAGCGCACTCTGTCACAGTTTGCTTCAAGCAAAAGTTTTCTTTGTGTGCAAGGTCTCTCTCAAGCTTAAGAATATCACTTCTGGCCGCCAAATGCTTGGTGTAGCCATATAAACCAGAATAACCGTCTCCTACATAGTTCAACAATGACGTTATGTTTCTGAACGGTGGAGTTGAGTTGGTGATAGGATGCTCAGGATATATCCTGCCATCCACCCAAAGATCGATGCTTTTTTTACCTTGAAATCTGAAGTTCTCTTTTGAAGCTTCGGAAAGGATGATCATGACATTGAGACGACTTGGTGAATGAGAAAGCTCAAAACAGAGGAGAGTGCAAGAGTGGAGCAAATGGAAGAGAGCTCAAGGGAAGAGACTGCGCGCAGGCGGAAAGCAAGAGAGACGCGAAACTGAGGAGACAAATAACATTCAATGCACCTCGTTGAGCGCCAAATCTTAGTTTTGAAAAATCCAAAAGATTGAGATAATCGGCGTTCATTGTCTGAACACTTTTTGAGAGTTTTAATAAACGTACCCCCCAAATCTGATATCCGAGTTTTTTTGAAAGTGAATATAAAAAATGAAATTAGGGACTTTTTATTATCTCTCTCTAAGCTGACCTGGCATTTCTTACAAGGCCCATTTTTGAGTCCAAACTTTTCCTAATGATCTGGATTGAATGAATCCATGATAGTTGCAGTTTAGAGTTTGGTTGAAAAAGTTTAGCAAGTCATATCATACTTGACCAAAGTTGGAGGGATTGAACTGATGAAGGACCATCCAAAGGGTCCCATCCAACGACCACACAAGGGAAGTCAGCCGAATGACAGCCAAGAGGAGAAAACTTCTAGTTTAGATTGTAGCTCTGGTAATGAACATGACAAATTATATGTGAAGGTCTCTGAAAGGATTCAAAAATTCACTGTAGAAATAGATGATATAAGACACACAGTACTAGAATCTACAAAGTTCATAAGTCAAAAGAGGAGGACTGAAGCTAAAGCAAGAGCAATGGACCTGACAACCATCAAGGAGGGATGGCTGCCAGTCATTCAAGTTGACTACAAGCTAAGGAAGCAGCAAAAACCATTTCAAGAGTGATATTTGATGGGGGATCTAGAGTCAACATCCTCGAAGTGCATCAGTGAGACAGAAACCGGGGATCAATGACTTGAAACCAACACCATTCATAGTCAAAATGGATGACCGTAGGATGGTTGAGGCTATATGACTAATTGAAAATATGCAAATTAGAGTTGGTAAAAAGAAGTTCAAGACTAGCTTCTTAGTCCTAGATGTATATGGAGCCTATTGGTGCTTCTAGGCAGACCATGGTTAAGAATGGCTGGAGCAATTCCTAACTATGCTAACCAAATGCTAACAATTTAGGGATCCAGTAGGCGAATGCACGTAAATATTGATAATGCCAAAAGCTGGAAAAAAGTCCTTAAACCAGAGGAGCTATGCAAAAAGTAAAGTACTAAGATGATTGAGAAAATGCTGGCTTCAATGAACATTTTTTCACTAATAGATATAGACTTGAGTGCTGTTTTGATGGGCAAGGAACAAAGCGAGAGACAAAGAAGATAGTACCCATATCAGTTTCTCGAGCTAAATCTTGGAAAAAGATTAGTCCAGTTAGATGGGCGGCCACCGGAGCAGCAAGCACCATATAAATTTGACTTCAGACCAACAAAGGAAACCAATCAAGTGGATTCAAATAAGGGAAACCAAGCAGTTGATAAAAAAGAAACACAGAATGGATTATTGGAGTTAAGCAACCCCTTCAATGATTATGCTGTTGGCATTTGGACTAAAAAGGAAGCTGAGTCATTGGCCAAGAGAAAGGGAGAAGGCCCAAAGTGGTTGCTTCTAGATGATCAATAAGTCAAAGAATGGAATCTCCACTTAGAGGAGAAACCTCAAATGGTCAAAATTAATAAGCATCTGAAGCTAGAGAATAAGGAAAAACAAAGGCACTATTCCAAAAATAAAAGGATGTATTTGCGTAGGAACATACTGATATGAACGGACTAGATCCAAAGGCGTGCCAACATAGAATACCACTCAGACCGGATGCCAAACCAGTGAGACTGTAGATAACAAAGGTTGCAAGAAGTGACTAGCTATTTCCAATAGTGGTAGGTCCCAAGAAGAATGGAAAGCTAAGGGTATGTGTGGAATAGAGAAAGTTAAATGCTCAGACCATCAGTTACCCTTTTCCATCATCCTTTACATACATGTTACTAGATGAGATTGCAGGCCACAAAATGTGCAACTTTATGGATGGATACATTGGCTACAATCAACTTAAGAGTGCATCTAAATATCAAGAGAAAGCAACATTTATCATTGAATGGGGAGCATTCATGTACCTAGTCATGCCATTTGGACTCTGTAATGCTCCAACAACCTTCCAGAGATGTATGATGGAGATATTGAGTGAGTTTCTACACAAATTTCTTGTAGATGATTTTACCATCTTCTCCACGGAGGAAATGCATCTGCTATTCTTGGAGATGGTTTTGGTGAGATGTAGGGAGAAAAGGATATTCCTAAATCCTTTGAAATCAATGTTCATGGTATGGAAGGGATAACTTCTGGGACACATGGTCTCTAGAAATGGAATAGAATGGCCAATGATAAGGTTAAGTGTGTTCAGCAAGACATAGAACCAATGATAGTGTCTAAATTGAGCTCTTTTCTGGGGTATGTCACCTTCTATAGACGATTTATCCATATGTTTGTAGAAAAAGCTCTTCCTTTGTATGAAATAACCCAAAAAAGGAAGAAGTTAATCTAGACCCTGGAATGTGAGTAGGCTTTTGAGTGCTTAAAAGATGCGATCAGCAGGAAGCCAGTCCTTTGCCAACAAATTGGGATGTCATTTTCCACGTGGATGTTTGATGCATCTAGAATGGCAACGGGGGACTATACTAGCCTAACTAGATGGGAAGATAGACTATCCAGTCTACTTTGCCAACCGCAGGTTAAGCATGGCTGGAGAAGGAAATTCCACAAGTGAAAGAGAAGCACTGGGAATGGTTTCCAGTGCTTTAAATTTCAGACATTACCTACTAAAAGAATTGTTTCACTTTTATCTGGATCATCATGCCTTGCTATTTCTAAGGTTATTATCCAGGGTAGGATGATCAGATGGATGGTGTTCTTAATGGAATTTGAAATCAAAATCTTTCATAAGCCAAGCAAGACACATTGTGGTGCAGACTACCTTTCCAAAAGTACTAAAGGATGTTCAAAAATTTACCTTCAAGATGAACCGGTGGATACTGAGCTATTCTAGAATTCAGCAATAGAGGGACCTGATCCAGAATGGCAAGAAGTGTACAATTTCCTTTAAAATGGAATATTTCCAGATGGTTCATCCCAGGCAAATAAGAAAGCAATGATCATAAAAAGACTAAAGTTTATCATCATTGGAAGATCCATCTATAGATTGGGCATTGATGTGGTTCTTATAAGCTGTGTACCTATGGGAGAAAGAATGCAAGTCATCATAGAGGTCCATAGTGGAGATGCTGGATGACATTTATCCACTGACATCAGTTATAAGAAGAGTTTATAGGCAGGCTTATGGTGGTAGAGTATGATGGCTGATGTCACAGATTTCTGTAAACATTGTGATATATGTCAAAGAATGGGAAGACCAACAACAGCAGATATGACGCTCTTAACTCCAGTACAACCGCTACTATTCATGAAATGGGGAATGGACTCTATGGGTCCATTTAAGAAAATTGCTTCTAGAAAGAACACATATACCATTATGGCTACTTGTTATGTGAGAAAGTGGGTGGAGGAAAAGGCACTACCAGATAATAGTGCTAAGTCAATTGATGTGTTTTTATATGAGAACATCATCTATAGATATGGTTATCCTATAGAGATAGTTTTTGATCAAGGTACCCATTTCATCAATGAAACTATGAAGATATTGGTGGAGCTATTCGCAATCAAATACATGAATCAATGCCATATTATCCAAGGTGCAATGGTTAGACAGAGAGTAGTAACAAGACAATCACGACCTTTTTAACGAAGATAGTCTAGAAGGAACCACATCAATGTGATACCAAGATCTAGACAATGTTATCATATAGAACCACCTATAAAGTAACCATTGGAATGAAACCCTTCAAGCTGGTACATGGCACATAGGCAGTAGTTCCCATGGAGTTTGTCATTCCAAGCCTCAATATACTGGCAGTGGACCACAATATGGAATATAATGTAAATTTGATAGATGAATCGCTAAAGCTGGATGAGATTAGACGAAAGGCTATGCTAGAACATGAGGTAGGGCCAAAAAACAAGGAAACATTCGCATGATAACAAAATTAAGGTCAGGGAGTTCAAGAAATGTAGTGTGGTACTATTATACTAGTCAAAGTTGGGACCAAAGAAACCTAATTTGAAGATAACATGGTATAACCCTACGAGGTTGACTGAGTCCAGGGCTCCAAGATCAAAATGTACTATGCCAGATCAGATGAGATCCCAACAACACTAGTACTAGAAACACATCCAGAGTCAGAAGATGAACCACTTGACTTGTTTCATATTAGACTAGTAGAGGGAGAAGGACAAGATCTGCCAGAGCCACTAGACTGTTTGGGATCAATTCTAGTTCAGCAGAGATCCATACAATACCAGTACAATAGTCTGATAGTCTTAACGATCACAAGCAACCAATATTCAAGGGTAAAATCTTTCAAGTAATGAGTAGGAAACTAGGCAATGCATGGCTACCACGTGGAAGTTGGCGTCCCTAAAACCAATAGAGCATGAGCATGGAGCATTCATGGCGCGTATAAGAATAGCTATGCGAAGGGTGCATGATCCCACACTTTACTCTCAAGCAATTGCGCGACTTTCTTCTCCACCTGCAAAGCTCTCTTTACCTTCACATTCCATGCATCCCACAAAGAGCACCACACCTTCACCCTTGCCTCTACTTCCACGGCAGTCATGAATAAGCTTGACATTCTGAGGCTTTCGGGCATCTCATTCTCCACAACAATAGGTGAGTCATCTTCTCGCAGGACTACTTAGGGGAATCAGCCATGGAAAAGACCAAGAAGCTTTTTAAGCAGTTGCAGGAGACTATAGATGAAGCCACAAAATGCATAAAGAAGCAGGTTAAGTAGACTCAGCAGGTCTATTCAGCACATCACAACAACATTGGCAAATATATTTTCCATCTCAATGAACGAGTATTGTTGAAGCTGTGGGACATAGAAGTAGTGTTGGAGGCAACAAGAATGGATTTTGATGCAGGAATCATCCAATAAATAGTTGATACATTTGGACATGAGAGTGGTTTAGCATAGATCAATGGCAGCAACGCCCATGCCACATCAGCAGCTCTAGGCCATGTATTGAGGATGCCATATAATAAATTAAGGATAATCCGTGTTCAACTGAAGAGGTTAGTAGAAATTTGAAAGAAGATGTTGAGGCTACCAAGAAGAGGAAAGGGAATCTCAAAGATCTCTAGTGGCTGCCGCTTTACAGTACGGGCGAGTGTGTACGATTCATTATAAAAGCCATCAGTCTAAAGAATAACCCCGCATATGTTACTGAGAAGTTATTTGAGATGATATTGCTCAAACTCAAAGCTTCAAAGGCAAAAATCAATTTGGCCATGTTTTTGTATAATAGCTAGACCCAGCGCCAGCATGTCTTCAAAGCTTGGTATGCATGGTAGTTTTTGTGATTGGACAACTTGTATCCTAGAACACCCCAATGCCATCAAGGTTTGGGACAAATCTACAAGAAAAGTGACAAATCTACAAGTTACTGAGGAGCGAGATTTTGTAGGCCAATAAACAGACCACTATACTACAAAAAATAATGACTATTTGACTATTGAAACACCATGAGAAAAACGAGTAGTAGCACAAGTGGATGTTGGAACCATCGACATTACTAGACCACCAGAGAAGAAACAAAAGACAATGGATTTTCTACGCCCCCATTCAAGCCTGATGAAGGACAAGATAAAGATACATCAACAGACCAATCCATTGAAGTGACTTAGACATGGCCACCTTAAACAGAGAAAAAGAATACTGACAATGAGCAAGCTCCACCAGCTCTCACACTAGGAGTAAAGATACCTCACAATTCCAATTGGGTTTGGTCTCCCCTCCTCCTGTAAAATCGATTCACCTGGGTAGATTACAAAGGCTCTAGAAGAAGCCCCTTCACAAAAGGATGATTGTCCAATAGGAAGATAAGGCATTGATGCCTTATCCCACTCCTCTTATTGCATATGAAACCTCTTCGACTGACGTCGACGCCATCACAGATGGATGTGTAGCCACCATGATGTCTGGGTTGAACACCTTAGTGAATGCCATGGGAGAGGCCCAATAGAGACGATTCCCAGCTCAACAGTAACTGCCCTACATACTGAAATTCAGGAAGCCAAAATCGAGCTAGAGAAGGAAAAATGGGAGATGGAGAAGCTCAAGGCTAAAATAAAAAATTGGTGGAATACATAACGAACGAGGATGTTGATGATGAAGAGTAAACCAATGAGGATGACCAAGAGCAGGGGGATGGCACTGAAGGAGATCAAGATAGTGATGATGATCATGATGATCAACCTCCTCCGGGCTCAACAATTGATGACGATCAGACAAACATTGGCATTGGGCCAGATAATCAGGACACTTCACCTGGTGACCAGACTCAAGAACAAGATTAGACTCATTCTAGCACAGACCAGCACGGCAGAACTAGCAACAGACTCCACCCATAACACAAAGATAGTTCCGCAAAGTTGACTACAGTACGACACGTCCTTCTCGTATACAAGCTAGTGAGTCAACCTCAAGAAAAGGGTAATGCTATTCAGATTGATTCTAGCTCACACTTAATCTCATACTCAAACCCACATTGCTCTACCGCCATGTTAGCATTAACCAAGAAGCCGAGGATACAAAAAGCTCTGCAAATTTAGAAATCCCTCCATGATGAGACAACATACACTGACTTGGAGCGATTCATGATGTTGTTCGTGGGATCCCGTCAAGTGATTCATGATTGGAAGTCGCACAAGTACCACAACCAGCAGGTCTGCCAACTTCCACCTCAACCTAGTTGTGTCCAAATTCTAGATAGGATGCCTAAATGGGACCCATCCACAACTCATCTCAAGAGCCTTGGCCTACAACTGAAAATTCTCCAAGGAGATAAACCAACTTATAAATGAATGAAGGATATTCATATTCAAATTAAGGATATGCCGGTTCAGCTACAACTTGTAAAAAACGTTCTGGGTCATAAACTCAACCTATTTTTGGAGGGTAATGCCACTAGTAGTAGAGGACCACATACTAGGATGACCCTTGATGAACATGAAAGGAATCTCAAGAGTCTCTATCACCTAGTCCGCATTTCCAGAAAGATGATGTAGCAAGAAAATCAAATTGTGATAATCTTTATTGAATTTTTTCTTGATTCTCCAGTCTTGATGTAAGCTTGAGTTGATAAGGAAACTGAGCTTCCCAGATTCTTTCCAGCCCTCTACTCAACCTATCTTGAACTAGTAGATCATTAAACATACATCAGGATATTGGATGAACTTAGAGACTTGTACGAAAGAGCTACAACTGAATGGACAACTTGGAATCAGGCTGTGGATGAAGCCCTAAAGAAATACCAAGTAGATGATGTGTGAAAAACTATACAGAACTTCAAGCTAGGAATGTGACAATGCCGTATTCAGATTTGCTAGCTGACAAAGATCACGGCCTCCAAGATCCTAAAAAAGGAGCTGGTCAATCGAGCGACCTCTGAACCTCAGTTTAGGTAGATGACTAAGTTTCTCTTTGAAGCCCGAGTCAAGTGCAATAAGACTCTTTCTAAAGGCTCAATCCATACAGCCTCGTAGGGTCACCAGAGCCATACTTACTAGAGGGATGAAGGATGAATGGCCTTGTATGACCAGAGCCAGACTTAAGAGGATGAAGGACCCTATATGACCCTGGCACAAAAACCTGGAACTC
The DNA here is from genome assembly GCF_014529385.1 of Adiantum capillus-veneris. Taxonomy (NCBI): domain Eukaryota; kingdom Viridiplantae; phylum Streptophyta; class Polypodiopsida; order Polypodiales; family Pteridaceae; genus Adiantum; species Adiantum capillus-veneris. The sequence continues at coordinate 9,157,899 of NC_140958.1, forward strand.
CCTCACACTGTATGAGTTTGAAATGAAGATGACACTCAAAGATCAACTTGAGCAGATTTAGAAGGAAAATCAAGGGGTCCCAATGCGCCACCAAGAGTCCTTTACCGCTCACTAAAGAAAAAGTATTTTGATAAACGAAAGAAGGTTCGATAAACTGACACTACCTGACTACTGATCACCAATTGCTGTAATTTTGGAATATACCAAAATTCAAAGAAAGGGGGATGGAATGTGAACGATGGGAACAACCTTCAAAGGAAGATTCAGATGTGCCATTGACTCTCCTAGATTGGTTATTAGCAAGACCAGTTATTGTTGTAACTTGTATAGTGTACCGACAGTCAGAGGACTAGTTGGAGGATTGTAAATAGGGCCCACTACTCAGTTTTATGGGCTATCTATCTAAGGTTTATCTTGGAGCACTAGAACTTTTCACTCTCATTGTAATGTCTTGTATCTTATAACTCTTTATGCTCTTGTACTCTAATCAAGCTCATAGCTAAATTGGCTCACATTGTTGTACTGAATTACACCAACATGTTATAAGTGTTCACCTCATTCCACAAGTTTCCAACTACTGTGGAGTAGAATTGTTTTTCACTAGTTTTCGGCACTCTAACTATCAACATGTTATAAGTGTTCACCTCATTCCACAAGTTTCCAACTACTGTGGAGTAGAATTGTTTTTCACTAGTTTTCGGCATGAGCATTGTATTGATTAGCTTGTAAAAAACTTTCAACTTAAGAATGAAAGTTGAAAATTTTTCAATGTCAAAAGTGGAATTAATTTAGACTTTAGTCGTTTAAGAGTGGAAATATTGAAAAATATTTGCACTAGAAATATTAAATGTATTTTTTTTTTAATGTTGTTAATTTTTACTTACTTTGTGGTGCAATCTTTAAGAGGAGCATTACAAAAAGTTCATGCGTAAACTTGCAAGGTCTTGAATGCGAATTATTTTCATATCGAGTTTTGGTTTTCTCACTCCACATGACTAAAAAATATTACGTGTTAACAATTTTTTCTCTTATGAACTGAAGAATGACAATAATAACTATAAGCTTTCACATTTTTCAGGTTAGTACTTAATTTGATAAGAGATTTATTCTCACAACGAAGCAAGAATATTTGATGCATGGATTCAAAAAACAAACATTGGCAAAATAAAATTACAATGGAAAAATAATTCACACTTGGGTTTTTAATACATTGTGATGGAAATATGAGTGCAAAAGGGTCTTTTTCTCACAATGAGAAAATGTCTAAAACTTCTAGTGCCTACGAAGCAAAAGATGCTTGCTCATAGTGGTCTCTAAAGTCTTAAGAGTGCCAAGGTGTGGTGGTCATTCTCAAGATTACGACACTTGGACAATATAGGATAAAATGAGTACCTTGATTACTAGGAGGCTAATGACATGGAAGATTGGGTTCTCAAAGAAAGATCTCTTCTTGGGTGGGAAGGCGTTCATGAGCCAACTACTTCTTATCAGTACACAAATTGTAAGGTTCTATTACTTTAAACACCTCTGGAAGACCAAGAATTGTCGACTTTTCGAGAACCGCATTGAGACAACAAGGTTTATGGAGATCATTCAAGAAACCAAGGTTGAGATTATTGCCATTGGGAAAAGGAGAAACTATCAAGAGTGGGACAAGTTGGTTGTGACTGTCGCAATGTCGGAACTGCATGGGTAAGAGCCAATTTCTTAGCTAGCCAACCAAGTATTTCACCATTTTGTAATTCTTTTGGGTGCTAATATAATCTACTCACGATTGTTTCGCCACAAAAAAAAAAAGAAGGATTGCTTGGCTTAAATTTACACGGGAGTTTATAGGTATAAGTAAGCGGAAAAGGGGGAATGAACAAGAGAGATTCTATATTACAAATAGAAACAATATTACAATCGAGGACTTCAGTCTCTGTACCTCGATGGCAGCTACAATGGACTTGCATTTAGACATTTAAATTTTCAAAGGGGAGGGGGTATAGCCGAAAGGGGAAGAGGAAGCTGAGGAGGAGGGGGAGGGAGGAAGGGGGATTGTGGCCGCAAGAGGAGGAGGGGGCGTGCCAATGCTGGCCACATTATGAGGGAGACTATTAATGGCGTACAATTTGTCCAGTCGGCGCAGAGCCTGCACTTGCAGCTTAAGGAACTTGAGGTAGTGGATGGCCTCGTCCAGTAGCGAGGCCGTGTCTAGCTTGTTGGCCCCGGGCACCAGCCTCTGCAAAATGCGGATGCGGTCACTGATCCGCTCTCGCCGCCGCCTCGCTGCCACGCTCTGCGGCTCCTCCGATATGCGCACATTCCTCCTCCTCGGCCTCTCCTTCCCCACCTGCTCCACCTCCTCCATGATGCTCTCCCAGTCTATTGGCCTGTAGGCTGCCGCCCTGTACATCATCTCTCTCGCATTGCTCATATGTGCGCCTCTGTGTGACCCCTCCCTTAATACACCTGATTGCCTTGGCCCCACATCAGATATCGGTCCTAATTCCAGCTCATGCGCCATGTCAACCATCCCCGCCACCTCAGCTACTGCCACGTCATGCAATGCCTGCTGATAAAGCTGCGCTTGGCCCATCCTCAGATCCTCAACACGATATGCCACCTCAGCTTGCAGTTCAGCACCTACCGCCACCTGAGCAGCATGCTGGGGATGCCTCCGTGGCGCCACATCAGCAACATAGGGCCGACAGGGAGTCCTTCCTTGCAAAATGCTGATTCGTGATGCTGACGTGTCTCCTCCTCCACTTATGTTAAGGCGGTTTCCCACGCTTTCTGACATGGCCACCTCTGCAGAATCTGCACGTACATGATCATCATCGGACAGTTTGCAGCAACCTCTGATCATTTCAAGCCTTGCATTTATCTCTTCGTAGAGTCCCGTGGTGTCCGTGCTGAGCAGGCGGACATGATGTCTTTGTTCATCATCATCCTCTGCATCAGCAGAAGCTGCAGGCACACGGCTCGTTGTCAAAGCATCTGAGCAGCAGCTAGAAATATTGTCTACCAGAGGACATTGAACACGGGATTGCGCCTGCAAAAGCTCAAAACTCCCGTCCCTTGCGGTGTCCACCGCAGGGCAGGCAAGGACGTCCGTCTGCGCCCCATGGTTGACTGCCTCCGCAACACCGTCCATCATTTCATCCTGCCTTAGCTCACTAGTAGAATCCACCATATTGCTACTATGGTCAGAGGATGCAAGACTTGCTGTGGACCCTTGGTGATGAAGTGCACTAGAGAGCTCACAATATGAGCTGCTTCTCCCCTGATCACTGGGAATTGGTGTCGGCCCTATGCACGAGCTGGAGGCGCACTCTACCTCACTCTTCCACACCTCATCATCACCAATATTGCTTATGTCTTCCATGTTCACACCTGCAATATCGTAACTAGCATCAAACACATCCATGTTTTCACCGTCAGCTCGCTGCACATCGAGTACTGATTGCTCAGTAAACATATTGGTACTCAAATTGGCGAGGTTCCCGCTAGCTCTCTCAATGAGGGCATTGCTCCAAGCCATCCCTGCGCTCGCTGATCTCCTGGCAAGAACAACATCTGCAGTGAGCTTGAAGGCTTCCTGCCTTTGATATACATCATGCATGTTGAGGTGGCTGCTTTTGTTAACCATTTGCAAAGCTGGGACAAGCTCCTTGACAAAGTCTTCAAGTTGTTGCTGCTCATGGCTTATATCTGTAAGAACCTCAGATTTTACCATTGGCCCATTTCTCAAATCTGAAGAAGCAATGGTTGTGGCTGATTCAGCTTGCAGAGGGAGGCAGGTTGTTATCACTGCAGTGGGTCTTGCATTTTGCAAAGTATGATGATGATGCGTTGTATCTTCATCTCTTGCTTCAGTTGCTAGCTTCATTGGCTGGTGCTGATTACTAGAGCTCATGGTGGGTGCACACTGCATATGGGGTGAGAGGGGGCCCAGGAGAATATAGGGGTACTGCCTAACTCATGAGGTAAGTGAAAGCTCTTACATACATATTCAGCTTCGAGGTTGTCACCAATACTCACGGTATTGTTGCTGCAAGCTCTTAAATAGCATTGCTGAAAGCCTGCACAGACATTAATATCACTCTGCCTCACAATGAAGAGATGCAGTAAACAGCAATTTCAAATAGATCTTCATTGGCCTACTATTGATGAATTTTGAAAAGGACAACAAAATGCTGCAATTAGACATTACCAGTAGGTATAAGGTGAAATTTGATCAGGTTTTGGCTCCTCTTTTCGGCCAGTCCAATGTCCCGTCGCCGAGTCAACTGCCGCTGCGAAAAAGACAGTAGTACAAAGGGCTCTTGATTAGTCTGCAGAGCAAAGCTTGCCTGTATATAAAAACCACTTGAATGGAAGTACAATACATGTCTTTTAGGGTAAAAGTATGATTTAACAAACGAAAACAAAAACTCAATTCTCTGCAAGAAAGAGGGTGGTGAGATGATTACATGCAGCTGATTGCAGACCTGAAAATTGAAATGCTTGAGAGGCGTACAACAAGAACAATTTGTGAGTGCAAGCAGTTTTGCAAATGGGCTAGTTAATATAATGATCAGCGTGCGTGCGTGCGAGAGAGAGAGAGAGAGAGAGAGAGAGAGAGCGTGTGTCAGAGAGAGAATCAGGTGGCCCTCGCCTACCAGCAGATGGGCTTCACATCAAGACGCTGGCTGCCATGGCTGATGCTCCCAGTGGCCAAACCACGTGCAAGTCGTCATACGTGGCGCGATTCTAAGGTATTTGCCCAGTGTAACCAAATTTCTTTTGAAGTGGTCACCGACAAAAGTCAAAAAAGAATTTACAAGATATTTTTACGAATTCCATTTTTATTTATGCCATAAATCCGAAACAAAACCTGAAGCCAAATAGTCACGAGAATTTGCTTGATAGAAAGACACAAAATTCTTATAGGTGAAATTCACAATTTTGACAAAATCTCTCTATATATACTGAACGATGGCGAGCCGCCAAGAAATGACTGGGAGCTCACTGTCCCCCCCCCCCTCCCCCGGCCGGCGCACGACACCCTCATTTTTTAAGAGGGGATCTACCACTGAAAATCGACGTCTCTTTTCGGCGAAGATCACAGCCGTTCATCCCGAATGTGAACTTGATGTTAACTAGATGTAAGCTCGAACAAATGTGAACTCGTTGTGAACTTGCAAACTAGATGTAAACTCGTAGCAAACTTAGTGTGCACTAAGATCGTGATGGGCAGCTAGGACTACACAATATAATGCTATCATTCTCCATGCCTTTCAAAATGCGTGCATTGGTGTAGTGGTAAAGCAGTGGCATTGGGAGGGGGAGGTTGCGGGCCACCACACCCTCCTTTTTTCCTCCATATGAATCGAACGGCACACAATGAACAATAATCTAGGACCGTAGATCCCCTCATAAAAATGTGGGTGTCAAATAGAGACGTGCCCCCGCCCCCTCTCTCTCTCCCTCCACAGAGGACATATCACACGTGGCTGGGAGCCATGACACTAAGTGACGTAGGCCTGCACGTGGGATGGAGTACGGGAATCCACGACAGAGGACTACCAGCTCGAATCTCGAGGTAAACATGGCCCCCCAAAAATGAAAGGCGTATGGATTTAGAATAGTACTGGGGCAGAATGGATCTCCAACTTTGCCATCTTGTGGTTTTTTGAAGCTCAGTAAGGTTACCTCTTCAAGGGCTTCAGAAGTCAGATTACATAAATTTGAGGCTGTTCGGGCTAAATCTTGCTTGAGACTAGAGATTTGGGGGTGCGGGGTACTAAAGAGGATACAATTCCTTTGGAGCCATATGTACCGCAAGATGTTTCCCCTCCAAATATTCCATAATGGGATATCTAGACCTTTACATTGGCCAAGCATCAAGTCCAGGTTTACAATGAGAGACCTCATTTTGACCTAGATTCCTTTTGTAAGGGGCTTACCCACCCCCTTCCTATGGGTATGTACTTTTTCCTTCTTTACAACTTAATCTATAAGAAAATCCCTTCCAGATTGCCCTACCGAGCGAAAGTTCATCAATCTACAAAGAGCTACTAGAGCAAGCTACGCCCAACACTCAAGCAACTGTATTCCAAAGAGGAGTTGCTGCAACAACTCCATTGTAGAGGTGCCTTTTTTAGTCAGTCTTGCTAGAATTTAGGTTGTAAAGAGATTGTGTCCTTGCCATTATGGTGTAGCCCTTATAGTTATCCCTCATCTTATCCATTGCATTGGGATAGCAACCTAATGTTTGCATAAGCGAGATGTACATGTTTCATGCCTAGATAATGTTGGAAGGGTTATATGAGATAGCGAGCAAGTATTTTCGAGCAACAAAATAAACGAGCGAGTCTCTTGAGAAATGTCACTACTAGTCAAACAAATTTGAAATTAAAATGGTTATTTACACAGTGTATTTTGGTTGCAAAAAACAATTTATGCTCACAAAAGAAACTCATCTTATAGTTGAAACTACCGCTTATATGAGGGAGACATAGATAAAGACAATAAAGTGTGTGAGAGTTACACAGAGACATAGATTGCTAGCACTTAAGAAAAATATATGCTTGGATCAATAAGGAAAATAAATTAATTTGAAGCACATTCGTCGTGTATAAAGAGATGCCCTCTTTGAGGCCTATTGTTGCTCCATCACTAGGTTGGTCCAAAGTCATGTTGGACATCTATGACTATGGGTGGTGGAAGGTCTACAAAGGGTGCTCCCCTCATCTAGATAGCGTGTAGCTCTCTCTCCCTAGCAAGGACATATCCTCTATCCATGTTGATCTACCATGGACAATGCGCCTCAAGCTTCCACTGTGGGATATGATGCATGCTTGTCGATACAACTACTTGCTACACGATAGTCATATGATTTCATGCCCATACATAAACCAATTTTCCCAATGGTGATTCTAACTGCAAGTGAGAAGCCTTCTCTTTGTACTCTCTATTTCTATCTTTCCATAGAGGGTCCCATGTATCAATGGCATTATCTATGCTCAATAATAAACCACACAAAAGAAAATCTTAAAACAATTCAACCAAAAGCATGATGTAGTCCACAAAAGCACTTTGAAATGACAATGATTACATGCCACTAATGTCATCTAAGTTTTGGATGTTCACATGGAGACTATAAAGGCCCCATTTTTCCTTCATGTAACCCTCTCTAGAAAATGTAGGCTTCGTACCTGAAATATCAAACTTCAAACCACAAACTCATGCATATGGAATGAGCCATACACCCTTGTTGTTTTAAGAACTCCTCTCCCTTGTCAAATTGCAAGTGACTGTCATCCATGTCATTTAAAATAGCCCCACCTAAGGTGCAATATGAAATGGAACTAACTGCATGGTAGCTTATTGCCTAGCTAAATGAGGATCTACATTATTAAATGCCCCTAACCCAATGCATGTATTGTGGCTCTCATCACCATGAAGATTGGTATCATCGTAGTCCTCTATGTGACTGACATTGAACTCAATTGATCACAACAAAGTGTATGAGCAATAACATATGATCTCCCTCTTCAGGAGCCTTTCCAATTGCAAGACTACAATTAATTTTCAAATAAACTGAAAACATTCCATTCAACATAATACAATAATTAAATTTTTTTGTATCTTCACAGACGAGAATTAACTTTGAGAAAATAAATTGAATGAGTTTAAAATATAGATAACCTGAATCCAAAAACAAAGATAATGTCCCATTACAATCAAATTCATAATACCATACTCTCTTGAATCATATAATTGTTCATCTGCAAAATGAAGTGAAAGGGTGAACCCTCTCTGCTCCTTGGCATGCCGTCAATGCCGGAGGATGACGATTGCAACCATTCGATGGCAGAAGGAAAACTACATTACTAATCTTTATCACAATATCAAGTGAAGAGGATGAAAAAAAAACCCTTTCGACATGCCGTCACTGCCAAACAGAGGTCGAAACCATTTTGTGATGGGGGAAATAAACCCCCTCTTGCCATGTCATCATCTCTCAAACAACAATCCGATGTGGAACTGGAAAGAATCACCCCTCTTGATGTGGAAATTAAAATAGCCCCTCTTGCGTGCTGTCTATGTCGGGGACGTTGTCATCAACCACGGTAGCCTACTAGTTTGTTGCTCCAACCAGTCCGTGCCGGCGCGGACTAGTTGCAACAACATCTAGTAGGGTGATGCGCCTAGCGGTGCCTCTGACAGAGTACACAACTTCGGATTATTGCAACGTTCGATGGTGGGGTACATAATGTCTGCGTGTAGGTAGTTGTTACACCAAGGCTCATAGCTTATGCCAGATATGAGTCACATTGCTTCAAAAAGAATCCTATCAAGAAAAAGGTGCACTTCAGAGGAGGTTTTTTTCTCTCCTTTTGCACTTAGTTAATAATGCAAAAAAAAAAAACAAAGAATGTTTCCTTCTCGGTCCGCCACCGACCATGATAACCTTATACTAGTTTGCTACTGCAACCAGTCCGCGCCGGCACGGACTGGTTGCAGCAACAAACTAGTAGGGGGTTGTGGTTCGGAACCTCCAGCTTCTTACAACAATCAATGGCGACATGCGCTCTCAAAGAGCAGCCCAAAGATGATGGCGTACCCGTGTCCATCCTTGCCTATTGCGGCCCCTGATCCTTTCCCCACGTTCAACGATGCCAATGAAATCTGTGCAGGAATACAACTGCCTCACTAGCCCAAGCAACTCACCGGCGAGAGCTGAACGCACGGAATATGAGGAACGGTGTGGCCGCCCATTGGGGCTGCGATTCAACAAGGTCAATGACAATCTCTACTTTGTTGATGCCTCAGAGAGAGAGAGAGAGAGAGAGAGAGAGAGAGAGAGAGAGAGAGCCTAGAGCAGAGTCCTGAAGTCTTGAACATGGAAATCTCTCCAAGAGGTCGACGACCCCTACCAAGGCACAGGAGACTAGCAGCAGGAGGTCGACAATGCCAACCAAGGCGCACAGGAAGAGGAAAGAGATGTAGGAAAGGCGTTTGAGGGAGGGTAGAGCGGTTAACCTTGAGGGTTGCCGAGAGTACTGAAGAGAGCGAATCCAGACTGGAGAGCGAGAGAGAAGAAGAAGAAGAAGATTGTTTTAACGTCATAGGAAACTATCCCAAGAGACCTTACAAATCTATCAAACGAGAAGAGTTGAACTCAAGACATGTTATGAGAGAGAGAGAGAGAGAGAGAGAGAGAGAGAGAGGTGTGCTTCTGGAGTTACGATAGGTTGATAAGATCAATGATTGAGGATGTAGGTGTGGGTACAGATTTTTCCTCCCTTTGTCAAGAACCCGTGCCATGGTTGAGTCTCTGTAGATGGATTCTGAAAGGCTTAAATCAAAAGAGACATTGTAAGCTCAAAAGGAGGGATTCAAACCAAGTTGAATTATCGAATTGGAAAGAGAAGAAAGCTTCTACCCGTGCCATGGTCGAGTCTCTGTAGATGGATTTTGAAAGGCACAAATCAGAAGAGACATTGACAGGTGAAAAGGAGTTGATAGCACCTACCAAGGTCTGAAAAATGAGTAAAGAGCTCGAAAGAAACAACTTTGCACTGATTGAGCATCAAAAGCACTCCTCCAATGAGATTGCTACTTTAAGCACTTGAGAGCTTTATGCAAATCAAGCTAAGCTAGTAGCTCCATTAGGAAATTTTTAGGGCCAAATTTTTGGTATGCCTTTTTCTGCCTTGGAAACTCGGTACTTAAATGAGGGTTGTGAGCATATCATGAAAGTCATTTTTGTTTATGGGCATGATGAGATTGCCCATATCTCAAGTATTTGGTTTAGGCAATGGTTCTTAAGATTCAATTTCTAACAATGAATCACTATGTTCTTCCAACATTTTAGTACTCATTCTAGTATGTTGTCAAATTCGCTCCAAATTTGTTTGTGCTCGGTTTTTTTGGCTCGCTAATTAGAAACCCCCATGTTGGAATAACGATGATCCTTCTTCTATTGAGTAGTAGAGTCCCTTTAGTCCAACTTGAGTCTTGAGTCGTTGTATGATCACTCTCCCCATATGACCTCGTTTTAAGTCCATTCTCTACACAATGTAAAAAAGATGTCCATCTTTTCTCCCTAAGAGGATAGGTGTGGTGTGTGGTCATGCAGGTAGGATCCGACCACCTAATGTGGGAGGACACATGGTAGTTCTTGGTATGTGCCAATCTTGGTATGTAAGGCTTCAAGGCAATATAAGTAGCAGCAAACAAACGGCACATTCACATTTGCACATGACTGGAAAGTGAGAGTTTTGCACGAGATGCCAAGGTTGCTAGTGTACAACCCTACTCGGCAATCTCCACTGCCAATCTTGGCAAAATTGAGATCTTCGAGCTGTTTCGTTCAACTGATGCGTGTTGCTTGGGGTAAAAGTGTGTCGTGCGAAACGTACCCAATCCATGAAGGAGGTATGCTAAGTTTGGTCCACACACCACAAACACATCACCAAAATTGTGCTCGCAGAAAAGATTACAAATCACAAAGATTTTACAAAATTTATCAGTGACCAGTTTTTATTGCTTGCAATAAAAGAGAAAATTTCCAAAGAGAAGGTGTATTGGGGGAGCCCTCAAAATTTGAATATAATTTTCAATTCAGAAAATCGTTTTCTTTTTGGATAAATTCTCATTTTTCAAAATCGTTCAATAATCTTGTTGAAACTGATCCGGATATCATCTATTCTGCTATTTTCCACAAATTCCCAACGACCGTTCAAACAAACGCCTAGCGCTTCCAAGTAGTTGGGAGAGAGAGTGTCGACGCTGTCGTCGAGAGAGAGGAGAGAATAGAGAGAGAGAGAGAGAGAGAGAGAGAGAGAGAGAGTCGAGAGATATCAGAATCCGGATGCCGCCGCCCGCGGCCCGGCTAGAGTTTCACGTGCGTTGCGTCTATTTCTTCGCAAGGCCCACAAAAGCAAGTTGAGAGCAGATTAAAAGGAGAATGTGGGCGCCACTCGTGGCTTTGAGTTGGAAGAGAAGTTTGACATTGTAGCTCACACGGAACTTTGCAGAGGCTCCCAGGCTCCAAATTAGACTCTTTCTATTCCCAGTAAATTCCGCCTTCAACAATTCAACTCTTTGAAGTGAATCACAGTTTTCACCTCGTTGTGTTGATTGTATTGCTATACCACGGTGGTTTGTTGCCACTACTACACTTTGCTCTACATAAGAACGGAAGCAAGATAACAAACAAATAGGACCTAAGAACCAAAGCATGAGACACGAAGCAACATCTAAACTAACATAATATGACAAAAGGGGTAGTCCTTTACATGTGTCGAAATCTGCGACATAAAGGTTAAATTCCAAAACTGAGAGAAGCCCTTGTGCGAGAGAGAGAGAGAGAGAGAGAGAGGCCGCCGAAGGCGACCGACTGCACTAGTCCACATTAAGTAATGAGGGATGTGAAGGCCATGCGTGTCCAAGCTTCTTTCATGTCTCGGACCACCATATGCAAAATCGAGAAGACTTCATTGCATCTGCATGTTTATGATGATAATGTTGCCTATCTCATACAATTTAGATGCATTGTTGTATAGTGGTGCCAACTTAGTTGTCTACCTATCAAATAGTCTCTCTTGATGTAAGTGTGCCATGATGATTGTGTTGGGTAAACACAAAGGGGAGATGGAGGATATGAAGAAGCTCCAGCAATAGAGAGGGAGAGCAGAGAATCGCAAAAGTTTCATGTGAAGCAAAAAAACTCTTCTTCTCACTTAAAATAGAGACTACGAGTACCGCCGTCCCCCCCCCCTCTGAGCTCTCTCTCTCTCTCTTTTTCGCTCCCCCACTTTTGGCTTATAGCCTTCATCTCGCAGCACGTGACACGTGTAAAGGGTCACTCCCTCCGTCATATTATGTTAGTAGATACAATGCTATAAGGCCTTTGTGGATACATGCAACAAACGGCCTTGACCACACACTTGTCAACATGCTAGATCTTGTGGTGCACACTTTGCATGCTTTAAGAGAGTATTCCCACTATGAAGGGAGGTCTTATTTCAACATTCCTCCCTATCGAATCGATTGCACACAAACTGACAAACTGACTGACAACATGTCGACATGTGAAATATGTTAATTTACTGCGAATGAATCACAACAAAAGGTTTATCGAGTCTTCAAGCAAAGGATTAATTTCAAAATTTCTTTTCCTAAAGTTATTTTTTAAAGTCTTGAATTTGGAAAACACAAGTACCGATGGATGATATCAAACTCGGAAGCTTTGAGGAAATTTGAATTTGTTGAAGCTGAAGCAAAATTTCCGGTGTGTCATACTGCCCATTTGTTAAGGTCAATAACTTCATGAAACTTCACAACTAGCACATAGCTCACATACATCACCCTCATGTTTATACACAAGAAGTTTTGGACAAATTCTCACAATAATTCCCACATTATGACTTACCTCAACATCATGAGCTTTTGTGAGAGAGGCACTGCATACCTAGCTAGGTACGATTGCAGGTTTTTTGTTTTCACATAGTGTGCGAGTTTGATGCACTTTTGGAAGCACGGAAGATGCACCAAGTGGGTGCATAAATTTTGAGATGGAGATGCAATTTCAGCTTGTGCAAAGCTTGTGGTTTGAGATTTTTTTTGGTAGATTTGGGCAAAGAGTCAGGAAGGCGTTTACACACCATCGAAGCGGTCTCTTGAGAGACATGGTTTTTAGAGCACACAAGTGGAGCTTCTTTCACAGGTTTTCACAGGATACTTTGGCAGTGATTTTGTGCTTGGATTCATGGTCTTTGCGAATGGGTTTGCATATGGTTATGGCGCATGGTTGGTGCCGGTGAGCTCTCTTGAGAGCATTGTTTTCACATTGATCAAGTTTCCGGAGCAACTCTTTTGGCGCTTGCTCATTTGCGGTCACTCCGTTAATGTACATTGAGTGCGGATTGCCATTGTATGTGAAAATGTGGAGCCATTTTGACATTTCTACTCATTAATTGGCATTGAGTAGTGTTATGGTCTATGGTAGAGATTGTACTTGAGTTTTTTGCTCAGTTGTCAGGGGAAACTCTACCGAATTTTTCACATATTCTCACCATGGTTTATGTGTATTCGCAATTTACTCTCTGATGGTTTAGTGGTCGAGTTGACTCCCACTCTGGAAGTTATCTGCAATTTCTTGGCTTGCGATTTGTTTTGAGTTTTGGCTCATTTTGCAAAGGAAACTCTGTTCGTTTTTCCTCGTCTTCTTGCCATAAACATTTGTAGTGCTATGCCATCTTGTACATTGGTCCATATATTTCCACTTTGACAGTGATTGAGTATTTACTCTCACTTTGCACTTGGACACAGGTTTAGTGTTCTTGTATCCACTCTCGGAGGAGTGCATTTATCGTATGCTCGTAGTGGTAGGTTTCCTTTGATTTAGCTTCATGTTCTCACGACGCATATTCCGAGCGTGAGACTACATTATGCTTGATTAGCGCAATGGTCGAGTGATCTCCCACTTTTCATGCGTATGCATTGACATGATGTGTGACACAATTGAGTCTACAGTGATGGCTTATGAGAGACGGAGATCTCGATCTTGCCGATACTTGCGTTGTTGGCACTGTGGTCACTCAGGGCACATTAGGCTTCGTTATTTCAGATGTATGAGATAGCAGCGGAGATGTATGCGAGATGCAGATACGGCTTTGAAACATGTTAGAGAGGCAGGTCCAATGGAAGTCTATGCCAATGACGATGATGTCACGCTTGCCTTCAGTGTACCTCTTGCAGATTTGTCTATGGATAGCACATTTTCTCCACAGTGTTTACTAGATAGCGATGTTGCTTTCCATGTCACATCACATCGTGACTGGTTTAGCACATTTTCTAGTGGGAGACTTGGCTATGTGCACTTGGCCAATGGTTCGGCATTTGACATAGAGGGTGCATGAGACGTTTGTTTGTCTTTGCCCAGTGGTGCCTCATACACACTACGGTACGTGCATTATGTTCCTCAACTGAGACAGAGGTTTATCTTAGTGAGACAGTTAGAAGCTTTTGACTGTCAGATACTACTTAGAAAGCAGTCTTTCCAGATGCGTTGTGGTTCACTAGTCATTGCCAGAGGAGCCTGCAGCGGCCTGGTATATCCTATGCATGTGTCTGAGGTTCGGTACAACGTGGTCTCGGTTTTGTTACTGGCATGCTTTGAGTGAGAGACGAGACGTGTCTCTTTCACCGATGAGCTCCATCTGCTCACAAGAGAGAGCATTTGGCTATGCAAGACGTGCCAGTAGACTCTGTAGAGATACAGGTAGAGCGCCAGTGCTCTAGTGAGACACAACAGGTGTTGTCAGAATTTTGCAGGAAGAGGCAGAGGAGGTCTGATCCCTAGAGGCACAGGTAGAGCTGACAGATATGGAGTTCTTTGATATGCTCATGTTAGAGGCTGATGAGTTGGTACCAGGGCGCACAATTTTGCCTATGGGTGAGAGGAACGTAGCTTCCGCAGTGTCTGCATTGACACATCCATACGCGATGGGTAGTCCTGATGATGCAGTGATTGCAGACAGCGCAGGGGAGGCGAGTACAACCAAGTTTGTGCAGATTTCATCAGCATTCTGGAGTCTTATGTTTGACTTATTAGCGTCGAGGCCCGATCTAGCAGCTGTAGTGGGAGCATTTGCAGTAGGGATAGGCAGTTGTACGATGACTGACACTAGCATGACACTTCGTGGAGCTTTGTAGACCATATAGAGTTGTCTATGGGATTTACATGCAGGATCTAGCGTGGGTACGCATACTAGCCTACCACCAGAGCCGATACGAGTGTGTGTAGATCGATAGAGTGAGACAGTGAGTATAAGTTGAGAGAGTCTCTCACCTAGTTTCTTGTACATACTAGTAGTTTAGCTAGTAGGTTTCACTTATCGACACATCGCCTTTAAGTGAAAGATTGTTGGGGTAAAGGCGCTCTCCCTTTTGCCTGGTCTGGATGTCTAGTGTCAGGTCGCCTGGCCACATGTGTACATACCCTATTCTTCATATACATGAGAATAAGGAGCTCCTCATCACTCAGTTCCTTCTCTCTCTCTCTCTCTCTCTCTCTCTCTCTCTCTCTCTCTCTCTCTCTCTCTCCCTTCTCACTCTCCGTACACGCACCACATCCACGTACTCACAAACCTTCATGGAATACATGGTGTACCAAGGATCATGTACAATCAGCTATTCATTTGAGCCATATGTTGGGGTGGTAAAGCCCAATGTGTCGCGCCTAAGTGTTGGGGGACCGGAGACTAACCGGGAACTAACACTAACCATTCATTCTACATAAAAGAATAAGGACTCATAACCCTAACACTATTGTGTTTGGAGTCCACCAAAACCTGTGTCTCCTCTCTTCTTCTCTCTTCTCCACCATTGCTGCATGCGCACGCAGCAATGGTGTCTCCTCTCTTCTTCTCTCTTCTCCACCATTGCTGCATGCGCACGCAGCAATGGTGTCTCCTCTCTTCTTCTCTCTTCTCCACCATTGCTGCATGCGCACGCATGTACACACACACACACACACACACACACACACACACACACACACACACACACACACACACACACACACACACACACACACACACACACACACACACACACACACACACACACACACGCTCTCGCATGCGCACTTCAATTGGTATCAGAGTTTAGGGATTGGGAGCACCATTGGAGCTCAGCGGGGAGGCAAGCGGAGAAGAAGGAAAAACTACAACACGTTTTTGCAGATCTGTTTTGGCCTACCAAAACGTCTTCATTCAAGCTGATTACGTCCTACCTGATCGGTTTTTTGTCCTCTTCAACTTTGTAGAAGAAAGTTTTTTCAAAATCTTCACCAATTTTGAGATACTCACTCAGATTGCTTGTAGGTCGTGAAGTAGAAGCTGCAGATTTTTACAGATTTGTTTTGACCTGTAAAAACAACTTATTTCATGTCCATTCCAACTATTCCCAACCATTTTCGCATGGTCTATAACTTTGTAGAAGAAAGTTTCTGCAAATTTTGCACAGTTTGAGAGATATCTAGTTCAAACAGTACAACAGGGTGGTCTACCTTCGTTGGTTCTTCTGCGTACAGGTTTTCATTGCAGACTCTTCTGCAATCTCTGTCACATGCATATTTAATGTAAGGTATTGAGGATCTGTTAAATCAAACAAACCGCCACAGCGGTTACAGAAAAGGGTTTCTGTGGTTGATGTAAGATCTTATGCGGTTTGTGTATTGTGATGGAAATATGCAAAGCCTATTGTTGAGGGTTGTGGAAAGGTTTATTGAGCTGGGGGATTCTCAAATGTGGAGATCCTTTCGGTGATACAAGTTTTGAAGTGAGCCCCCGACATCCTCATAGTTTTGGCATTGATATAGGATGTATGTTTATGCGGTTAGTGCAGTATTGGTGTGCATCTGCTGACCTGCCATTGTTGACTCTTTTAGAGTTGGAGACATTGACAGTGACAGTTCTTTGAGATTCTATCATGCCGGTTCAACCACTTTGATCAGCGTTTCAGTCATTGTACACATTTGTTTTGGTTCAAAAGTCAGTTTTGCAAGGGAGACTCTGCTAAAAATTTTCAAGTTTTCTATCATCTTCTTTAGTGCAACGGATCTATTACTCTTGTTTCTTGTCGAGTGATGGCTTCATCATCGGAGAGCTCTTTGTTCAACATTGAGAAGTTACTAAGTTCCCATTTTGGAAGGAATAAATTTACAATGTCTTAGTACAGAAGAAGCAAAGCCGGCCAATAAGGGATAATGCCTGAGGATATGGATGAGTATGATTGGCAGGAGTTGGATGAGCTTGCCAGGTCCACCATCATGCTGACTTCGTCAAAGAGATGTGTACTTCAATGTGAACATGGAAAAGACTAGTTATGAGCTGTGGAAGAAGTTATGTGACCTGTATGAGAAGCAAAGTGTAGCATCACAGGTTTATTGGTTGAAAACGTTAGTTGATTTGAAGATGGATGATGGCACACCCATGTGCAACCATCTCAATGAGTTCAACATAATTTTCAGTCAGCTTTCTGTGCAGGGAGTCAATTTTGACAATTCGGTCAAAGCATTGTTCTTGCTAGTTACATTGCCAGAAAGTTGGGATACTTTTTACACAACCATAAGTAACTCAGCACGTCCTGATGGTTTAACATGTGCTGATGTTGAGGGCAACTTGCTTACTGAAGAGGTTAGCATGAAGAATCTTGATACTTCTTGTGGTACTAGCAATGCTCTCATTGTTCGTGGTCGATCACAAGAAAAGGGAAAGCAGAATCAGAGAGGAAAATCTCGTAGCAAATCACGTGGCCGAGAAGACATTGAGTGCTATCATTGTCACAAAAAGGGTCAATTGAAGGAAGACTGTCGAAAGTGGAAACAAGAGAAAGGTAAAGACAAGAAGTCGGAAGAAGGCAAGACTAAGGAAAGAAGTATAAAGATTGAAGAGATCAACAATGTTTTTGTTGAAGATTTTGATGGAGATATTTATCTCACATCTGCCATGGATTCAAATTTTTTGGTTGCCACTGATGACTATGCTTTACAGGATTGGGTTATTGACTCAGGTGCATCGTAACATGTGACTCCTCACAGAAAGTGGTTTGGTACATATGATGCAGTCCGTAAAGGTCGTGTTTGTCTTGGCAATGATTTTTCTTGTGACATAGTTGGTGTCAATGATGTGCAGCTGAAATTTCAGAATGGTTCTTCATTCATGCTCAAGAATGTGAGACATGTGCTGAAGCTTTACCAAAAGCTTGATTAGTACAGGACAATTGGATGACGCAGTATATTACTACACATTTGGTGATAGTTCATAAAAGATCACCAAAGGTTCTTTAGTGGTAGCACATGGTTCAAAGTCTAGAACTTTGTACATGCTACATATATCCAATGTTAAAAACCATGTAATTTGTGTAACCGAGCAGCCAAGTGTTTCTTTGTGGCATCGCTGGTTAGGACATATGTCTCAAAAGGGAATGAAAATCTTGTCTCCTTTTGGTTATGTGCCTGGCTTCAATTTCTCCGTCTTTTCAGTTTGTGAGCATTGTCTTTATGGTAAACAAACACAGTCACCAAACGAAAGGGGAAGCACTCAAAAAAGTGAGCCATTAGAGTTAGTGCATAGTGATGTGTGTGGACCTATGCCTAACATATCCATGGGAGGTTCATTGTACTTTGTTACATTCATTGATGACTTCTCACGGAAAGTGTGGGTATATCCTCTCACGAAGAAGAATGAAGTTCTTTCAAAATTTCAGAATCTTTCAAAATTTCAGAATTTTGTGGCATTAGTGGAGAATGAGTCTGGCAAGAACATAAAGTGCTTAAGGTCAGACAATGGTGGTGAGTAAGTCACTAAAACCTTTCAAAAATTTTGTGATTCCAAAGGCATCAAAAGAGAGTTGACTGCTCCATATAACCCTCCACAAGATGGTGTTGCTGAGAGAATGAACTGTACCATACAAGAGAAGTTACGTAGCATGTTGTCTAATGCAGATTTGCCTAATGCATTTTGGGCTGAAGTGTTAACCCTCACACACATTCCTATCACCTACGACGGACATTGTATTATTTATTTGGTAGAGTCAGGTATCGGGCTTGTCGGTCCAATAGAAAAGGGTAAGAGTGAGCCGATGAGAGGCGCACTCTAACTGGAACATTCAAGGATTGATTTGGCTAAGCATGGGCGTCCAAGTGTGAATGGAGCGAGCTCATATAAAAGTCAACTAAACCTAAAAATCATTCATTCTCTCATTTGTGCAATTGAAGAGTGCTCTTGCTCCATGTCCATCTTCCTCTTCTTCATCTCCTCGTGTGTGTGTGTGTATGCGAGAGAGAGAGAGAGAGAGAGAGAGAGAGAGAGAGAGAGAGAGAGAGAGAGAGAGAGAGAGAGAGAGAGAGAGAGAGAGAGAGAGAGAGAGAGAGAGAGAGAGAGAGCATTGCGGTGTCACGACGGTGGCGAGGCAGTTGAGCGTGGCGTAGAGGCGTCTCCCTCTTCTTCGCACCAAGGAATCCTCCACGATAGCAAGCGTAGAGCGGTGAGTGACACACCATCGCCATCTTTGAGCTTACTAGTTTAGTCTTGTTGTGTGCTTAGAGCCATTTTTGGATCTCACACAGTGTATCGGCAAGTTCCTTGCATTGACACGTGCGACATACGTGCACACTATTGGCGCCGTTTCCGGGGAATGTCATACACTAAGCTTGAATGGCACTCTGTGCTTCTTTTGTGGTGCAATTTCAATTGTGGGAAAGGTAAGGAAGGAGGGTGTGCGTGTTGAGAAGAAGGATTTTGTTTTTCTATTGTGTATTTCTTTGTTAATGGAGTTTTCAAAGGTACTGTGTTTTTTCTCTGTGTAAGGTGTTAGTATTAAGGTTGTTAGTTCTGTGTAATGCAAAGTACAGTAAGTAGGAAGTAGATCTTTGAGAGCTAATGAAGTGTGTTAGTGTGTAATAGTAGGTGTATTAGTTGTAAGTAGGTAGGTAGAGTGTGTGCGTGCTCGCGCGCAGGCCGTGGCGAGCTCATCCCAAAAAATAAAAAAATAATAAAAAAAAAATATTTTAAAGGTAGGACCGGGATCCGGAATATCTCCCAGACCCAAGCCCAAACCCAAGCCCAAGCTCACGCTCAGGCTTATTAGGCATCTATCGCCTTTTAAAATTACGAATTTTAGCTTCACATGTCGCTAAAAATCCACTTTTTTGAGGACCAACGAAGCTTCAGGTGACCGAACGTTGTGCTGTAAAGCACACTGCGACCCTCTGAGAGATGCACTCGTTTTGAGCTATCACACACTTTAATCAAAAAACCGATCTTAAAAACATTAAAAAAAAAAACCGAGTGAAAACGGACGCCTAAAAAAGTAAGCGGTTAACCTTCGAGGTTATTCACCGACGCTTGTAGGGTGCCAAAAGCACATGCATCTACGCTTTGGTCGTGTGCTAGAGATGGAGAAACTAGAGAGAATTTCGACTTACGCGAGTTCTCAATATTCACCTACCTTAGGTTCCGGGCCCTCGACGAGGACCAAAGGTAGTACAAACCAAGACCCGAACATAGCGGCTAGTGACTCTTCCTCTGACTACGACGTCATGGAGGGTTTCCCAATGCCTAATCCCGATAGCTCAAGCCAAGACATGCATGCCATGGGCCCGCGGTCCGAGCCGAGCGTGCTTAGCCGCTTGAAGGAAACCTTTAGTAGAGCCACTCGCTCCGAACATGGAGCTAATGATGTAAATGAGGGGGGTGGGGAAGTAAATTCTCCATTCATGACCAACGTAGACCCTATGCCCTTAGGGAATGTGCACATGAATAGTTCATTCACTACACCTCTTGACTCTTTAGAGCTATTCCCCTCTGAGGTCATATTACGCGATGGTAGAAGCCTTGCCGAAGTGCAAGAGGTTGAGCGATATATCCTTGTAGCAAGGGAAAAGGAAATCAAGAGCTTACGCAAGGCGGAGCAACGAAGAGAGTTAAAATCAAAAGCTCTTATGTCAATATCTTTGCTAGGAGAGCGATCGAGTGCTCCTGACTTAGCAACCACTAAGGGCCAACCCCTAAAAAGCAACATTCCATCTAGTTCAAAGGACACCCCTAGCACCTCAATCCTAGATGGAGCGTTCTTAAATGAGAACTGGGAGTACGAACTACAAACAGAAACTCTAACCGACCTATACACAGGTCACACCTATCACGTGGGTTGGTTAGATGTCCTACAATCCACAATGGGTGCTACTAAGGTGGAGGATCAACAACATAGAGTTTGTGAGGTCATCCATAGAGTCATTGAGCTAGAGAGACAGAACAAGGGGATCAACATGCCTTCAACGGGTCTCATGATATTCTTGGATACAAGAAAGGCTAAACAACCGACCTTATTGCAAATGGAGACTCCATCGGTAAGTCCGATGGATCCTCCATATGTTGTTTCGCCAGGGGTCTCAGTGCAATCTGAGCCCACAAGTAATAGCTTTACCTTTCCAAGTCTAGCTTGTCTTTCCCTTGATGAAACCACGGCTACCATGCCTACCCCAATGATGGGCATGCCAAGAAAGACGCCATGGACTTCATTTGTTAGTAAAGCACCACTACATGGTAGCTCAATGCCTGCAACAATACCTACAAGTGTGTACCAATCGTATGCACCTATGGGTCATCATACTCATGTAATCCCTACCCCTCCCATTGTTTCAACTACCTATGCTCCACAACCACAACACCCAAGTTCTTATTTCCATGGGACTATACCGGCTAGCATTAGCATGTCACATCTGACGTCTGCTATGCCTAGGGCCACACATATGAACTTTGGGCAGCCACATGGCACAACACCGTACCAAACGTGGAACCCAAGGGCTTCCTATGCGCCAAGACCAATGCCAATACCTACTCCACATGTAGTCTCTGGAGCACCTCCACCCACAGTTCCTGCTCACTTAGGTGACTTGGAAAAATTTGCTCAAGCTATTGGTCAATCTATTGCTGAGAATATGCGTAACACGCTTGATAGAGAACCTAGAAGTAAGGCAGTACAAATAGCCAAGCTCACACAAAAATTTAGTGGAGACGGGGATCTGAGAAAGCATATCGAAGTGTTTGAACAAATATGCGATTCTCTAGGGGAACATAATGACCTGCATAAGAGTAATGCTTTAAGCCTAACCTTAAGTGGGAAGGCAGGGGATTGGTATAGAACCCTAAGGGTGGAAGAAAAAACCATTTACCCTACTCTTAGGAGACTGTTCTTGAAAGAATACATACGAGAGGGAGTGCTTTGGGGTGTAGCCTCTCAGCTTCAGAAAGCCCAACGAGAGGAAGGAGAGTCGGTGAGAGATTTTATTAGTCGCTTGAAGCATTTGAATTCTCGTTGTAATCCAAATGAGCGCTTCAATAATAATCAATGGCTTGATAGATTCATTAGGGGATTACGACATGAGGATATCTACAATGGCCTAGTCATTAGAGGTATCACCACTTGGGAAGCAACCACCACCAATGCGATCCAATTGGAGGATAATTTAATGATTCAAGGATAAAGAGTGTCTGTTGAGCCTAAATCTATTAGCTCGCAAGCATCAGGGCATCAGCCAATGACCCTAAAGCCTATTGCTAAGGAGCCAAAGATATCCGAGATGACTTTAGCAGATCTCACCAAGGCTATTCAAGAGAGTCTTAGAGACAATAGTGCTCCGCAAAACAATCATATGTATCCTAGAAGGGAGCAACAATGGTGCTCAGTATGCTATGGACCGCATAGTACCAGTGAATGCCCTACTTTTAGAGTAAAATTCAATGGGAACTGCAATGCTTGGGGAAGGTATGGTCATCAAGCTAAGGATTGCATAGTATTTAAGCGCACGATGGCCAATACACCAACCTTAGCATGGACAGACACACCTCGAGTGCCTGCATTGATGCCTGTTAACCCTCACGGCTCACGGACACCCCATCACCTACGATGGACGTGTATTATGTATTCGATAGAATCAGGTACCGGGCTTGTCGGACCAATAGGGAAAGGTAGAGTGATCGTCGATGAGAGACGCACTTTAACTTGGACATTCAAGGGATTAGTTGGTTAAGCATGGGCGCCCAAGTGTGAATGGGGTGAGCTCCTATAAAAGCCAACTAAACCTAATTTTTACTCATTCTCTCATTTGTGCAATTGAAGAGTGCTCTTGCTCCATCTCCATCTTCTTCTTCTTCACCTCCTTGTGTGTGTGTGTGTGAGAGAGAGAGAGAGAGAGAGAGGGAGAGTGTGTGTGCGATCGAGCATTACGAAGGCACGACGGCGGCGAAGCGGTTGAGCGCGGCACGACTGCAGCTTCTTCTTCATCGCGGCGAGGAATCCACCACGAAGGCGAGCGTAGAGCGGTGAGTGACACACCCTTTGTTTTCTTGAGCTTGCTAGTTTAGGCTTGTTGTGTGCTTGGAGCCATTTGTGGCTCGCATACGGTGTATTGGCAAGTCCATTGCTTCGACAATGCGGCAAGGAGCGCACAATGCCAGCCCCACCTCTTGAACAAAAATCACAACACATGGTCCCTAGGGCCCAAAATGTTGTTCAAACAACACCCTTACCACCTACAGTGCTAGGACCTAAAACCACCACATCCGAGAATCACTTCAGTGAATCAAGTGGGTTGTGAGTCATCTATTGCTTGTTTGGAAAGTTGTGAGGAAGATATGGACCCTAATATTGCCTATGAGATGGATGTGCTTGAAGAAAGTCCACAGTACTACATGGAGGACTATTGGGGACAAGTCAAACCGGTCTATCAAGTAGCTGCTCTTGCTGCAAGAGGCCAAAATATCAATTACACTGTTAAGAGGCAATTACACAATTACAAAAAAAAACAAAATAAAAAAAATCTGAAAAAAAAAGCGAAATTTTTCGGAAATAAAAATTCGAAAATATAAAAACGCGAGTGAGCGGGCGGCGAAATTTTTCGAAAATAAAAAACGTGACTCTTAAAACGGACGGGTTGGTTTGTATAAAAGATAGATCGGGATCATTTTCCCAAGCCCAAGCCCAAGCCCAAGCCCAGGCCTTAGTCCTCAGTCTTATGATATATACTAGACTCACTCTTATATATATACCCTACTCCCTCAAGAGAGAATGAGAGCATGTGGGACAAGTCCTCCACTCTCCTCCTTTCTCTTCCCACTTGCACCCTTAGACTTTCTAGTTTGGGCCTAGTTCCCTACTGGAAATTGACAGTTTTAGGGATTCCGAGGGCATAGAGTGACCAAACGGAGGGCTGTAAAGCACGGCACGACCCTCTGACCGATACGCTCGTTTCGAGCTATCACACGGCCCATTCCACGACACGCTCTAAAAAATCTAGCAAAAAAAACAAACAAAAAACACGCTAAAAACTAGTCACAAGGCCTCCTAGAGCAGCTTTTTGACACCTTAGGGTATCAAAAGCACATGCACTTACGCTCTGGGCGGGTGCTAGAACACGAGCATATTGAGGGTGCCTCTGTTCATACGGACACCCATTACCCATCCACGATAAAGCTCTAGACCCTCAGCGGGGACACAAGGTAGCACCACCCAAGACCCTAAAATAGCCGCTAGTGATTCCTCCTCCGACTCAGAAATCATGGAAGCATACCCTACCCAAAACACTGAGAGAGAAGGCCATGCACCTCCCGAAGCTCCACAGCCTAGTACTAGTATGTTTAGCCGTTTCATGGAAACATTAGGTAGAGCTACTCGCTCGGAACCTGATGCAGATGAAGCACGCGAAGGGGGTGGGGAAGTGGACTCTCCTTTCACATCGCACGTGGACCCCACACCCCCAAAGAGTGTCCATGTGGATATCCTACCAACTTCTTACCAAGAAGGCCATGTTGAGCTGCCTCCTTCAGAAGTTCCCTCTAGAGTACCGTTGGTGACAAGTAAAACCACGGGGAGCAACATTGCTTCTACCTCACAAGAAACCATTAACACGTCGACTCTAGAAGGATTGTTCATTAATGATCATTGGACATACGACCTCCACACTGAGGTGTTGACGGATCTACACTCTGGCCACGCCTACCATGTAGGATGGATAGAGATTGTACAATCCACCTCTAGTGCCACGAGCATCGAAGATCAACAGAAAATGATATGTAATGTTATCCATGGCATTATTCAATTAGAAAGGCAAAACCGAGGGGTAAATATACTCTCAACTGGCCCCATGAGATTTTTGGATACGAGTAAGGCTCAACAGCCTACTCTATCACAAATGGAGACTCCTCTAATGAGTCCCATGGACCCATCTTACGTCATTTCACCTGGGGTCTCTATGCAATCTGAGCCTCCGAGCGACAACTTTAGCTTCCCTAACTTGGCTCAACCCTTTATTAAGGAAAACACAGTGCTCACTCCAGGGATAAGCCTAACAGAGAATGTACCGATGACATCTACGGTTAGCGCAGTGCCACTACCTAGTGTCGTAGTACCTAATATGGGGCCTCGACCATATGTGCCTCTAGCCCCTTATGCACACATGGCCCCCACACCTCCAATTGTACCACTTGCTTATGCTCCTCGAGTGCCGCTCCCTAGCTCTTATCCGAGTGGACCTATGCCCGGTTATGTTCCATATCCTGCATCATCCACACATATGCCAAGACCGGTACCCGTTCCTCTCCCACATATGATTCCAAGAGTACCTCCACCGGCCCTACCTCCTCACATAGGTGACTTGGCAGCGTTTGCTCAAACCATAGGTCGATCTATCGCGGAAAATATGCATCATGCATCTGATAGAGAGCCTAGAAGTAAGGCAGTACAAATTGCCAAACTCACGCAAAAATTCAATGGGGACGAAGATGCTAGGAAACACATTGAAGTGTTTGAACAAGTATGTGATTCCTTAGGGGAACGCAACGAACTACATAAGTGCAATGCCTTAAGCTTGACATTAAGTGGGAAGGCTGGAGATTGGTATAGGACCCTAAGGGTGGACGAGAAAACAATCTACCCTACCCTTCGAAGGTTGTTTCTAAAGGAGTACATACGAGAAGGTGTGCTTTGGGGTGTAGCATCTCAGCTACAGAAGGCCGAACGTAAGGAAGGAGAGTCAGTAAGGGACTTCATTAGTCGTCTAAAGCACTTAAACTCTCGCTGCCCTGTAAATGAGCGCTTCAACAATAACCAACTGCTTGATCGATTCATTCGAGGGTTGAGGAATGAAGGAATCTATAATGGACTAGTGATTAGAGGTATCACAACCTGGGAAGATGTCACTGCCAATGCAATCCAATTAGAGGACAACTTGATGATAGCAGGCATGAGGGTGTCTACTGACACGAGATCCACTAGCTCACAAGCCATTGAGTATGAACCCATGACTGCAAATCCCATTGCCAATGAGCCAAAGGTATTTGAGACATTCTTGACAGACCTCACCAAGGCAATCCAAGAGTCTCTTAAGGATAATCGACCCCCTCAAAATAGTCACATGTATCCAAGAAGAGAGCAACAATGGTGTTCCATTTGCTTAGGTCCACATAGCACTAGTGAGTGCCCTACGTTTAGAGTAAAATTTAATGGAACTTGTAATGCATGTGGTAGGTATGGTCACCAAGCTAAGGATTGTTTAATGATCAAACGTATGATGGCAAATAGACCACCTGTAGCCTGGACGGATGCACCTCGAGCTCCTGTATTGATGCCTACTCCACCTGTTGAGCAACTACCGCAACACATGGTCCCTAGACCTCAAAATGTTGTACAAGCTACACCGCTACCACCTCCTGTGCTAGGACCGTAGCCCCCGCATCCAAGAGTCGCCCCTATGAACCAAGTGGGTTGCGAGCCATCAAATGCTTATGCAGATGGCTGTGAGGAGGAAATAGACACTAGTATTGCCTACGGACTTGATACATTGGAAGAGTGTCCTATATACTACATGGAAGATTGTTGGGGACAAGTCAAGCCGGTATATCAAGCTGCTGCTCTCGCATCCAGAGGTCAAAATATCAACACCCAGGCTAGGAGGCCACCTCTTCAATGCTACGAGTGTGGTGGACCACATCGAGTAGCGGAGTGCCCTATTAGGCTGCAAAAGAATGCTGCACAGATGCAAATGAATCAAGGGAGCACGTCTGCAATGCCAATACTCACATGTAATCGTTGTGGCATAGATCACTTGATTGCCCAATGCCCCTATAACCCAAATGCGCCTAAAATCACACCCCTGAATTTGGTCGAAATTGCTAGTGTGACGTCGCCAATACCACCCGTCGCACCCGCTTATGCGATTACACGGTCCATGCTTCAAGGGCCAGGCCATATCCTCGAAGAGAGAGATACCGCGTCAATTATCCAAGCAAAGAAAAAGAAGACACGAAGGAAGAAGTCGCAGAATACGGAAAATTCAAAGCCAAGTTCCTAAACAAACATAGGAACAGGAGATGACCCCGTGTATATGAATGACCTCGAGGATGATTCAGATTCAGTCGAGACAATGGAGACTAGAACCAATACCACAAAGGGAAAGACAGACAAAGAAAACCGTAACATGGAACCAAATGAAAACCGAATGAGAGAAAACCATAAAGAGCCTCTGAAAACACCACAAGTGTTTCCAAATCCAATCCAAGACCCCCAAGATAAACCGCAGGGGCAAAAAGGGAAGAATCGTAAAAAGAAGATTGGGACGTACCCAAACCCTGTAGACGAGATTAAGCAGGTGAAACATCTAAGAGGTTTAGTGGAGGAGACTCAAAGGAAACTAGAACCAGAACCCATGCATATCAAAATTCATGACACAGTGTTTCCCACGCAAGTTCATCCACCCCACATGAACCATAGACCATTAGCCATATCTAGTATCATCCAAGAAGGGAGTGAGGACGGGACATCAGAAAGTGAGCATAAACCCTTCTTGTTGGAAAGGATGTTTAACGAAGGAATACCTGATCCCATTGAGGAATATGAGATTCCATCCTCACCAGTTCCTAGTCAAGGACCTACACCCTGCAAAACGCCAATGAATGTTGCCAAACTAGTGGACTTCATGTCTTCTGAGGTCCGAACCACGATCATAGCAAAGCTGTATGGAGATCCTGAGTTATTCCTTGCACTTCGAGCATTCCTTAACGGAGAGCTACGAACGGGATTACCGCAGTTTGCGCAACCAAATAGGCCTGACTCGATTATGATTGATGAGGAAAATCATGTGCAATCACTTGACTTAGATGGACACGAGTCTGTGATCGAGGTACCCATTAACGAATTAGGGCAGTATTTTGAAGGCGACGAGTCTAATGCGACCCTACCCATCACTACCAAGGGATTAACTATAAAGGGAATTCTTGATGGTGGTGCGGGAGTTAGCATCGTTACAAAAGATTGTTGGGAATCCATGGGAAAACCCCGCCTCAGTGTTACTAACATCGTGGTAAAGATGGCAAATGGTACCATAGCCAAACCTATGGGGATGCTCAAGGATCTTAAGATCAAAGTTCTAGGACACAAGGTACGACATACGTTCATTGTAATGGATTTCTCTAAACACCTTATGTCGTATGAAATGATTTTAGGACGACCATTCATGAGGGAAGCACAAATGGTTCACGATTGGTCTAAAAATCATGTCTATTTGCAATTCCAAGACTCTGTCCTTAGAGTGGATTTGGTGACTGGTAAGGTACACCCCTTAGGGAGTAAAACCATTATTGATCATCGCTCTGACACCACAGTTCACTCGGTCCCACTACAATATTGTTACACTTGTAAGAAGGATACAGACATTGGCCAAGATTCTCCTTACATGGATGTGTTACCGGGTATGACAGAATCAGACAATGTGGATTGGGTCCACCTAGCATCAACCATAGACACTTGGGGAAATAGGGGGACGACCTGGGTAACACCTGAGGGGGATGAAATGCCTATACCCTTAAATATGCTACAAGCAATGCATATCGCTTTCGACAAGACTCATCCTAATGTCACGAAAAAAACATACAAGTGGGTCCCTAAAGCTTCTTTAGTGACCATAGCTAGTGCTAAAAAACAGAAGCCTTGTAAGAAACGTACCACTCGCTCCAAGAAAAGTAAGAAAATGTTGCGATGGATCCCTAAACGACTATTGGAAGCCCAAGGCTACTATCAAGGAAATGATCAAATCTGGGTACCAAAACGTAGATTGTGCTCTTACCTATCACCTGAACCAAGTGAGCCCAATCCCGTAGCTCCAAAACGAATCAATGATCGTGGAAAGAAAAAAATCACAGAATGCTACACACCCGCTCCCGAGCTAGTTTGGGTACCAAAGAAAGAACGATTTGTTCCACCTAGCTCAGGAAGGGGGGAGTCCCATGAAGCTTCTAGCTCATCATGTAAGACATCCATAGAGGTAAAAGCTTCTACACAGCCTCCATCTATAGTAGTGGACCTCCATGAAGCTACAAAAGAATCCACACCTCCCAGTGTTCAAGAATCACCTAATGAACCACTTCAAGTTCGATCCTGGGAGAGTACCTTACCACCCTTGCAACTTGACAGGGCACCTAGGGTAATAGAAAACTACTGCCAAAAATCCTCACCTATTACCAACTGGAACAATTGGTTTCAAAGGGTGACAAGCTCATTTCAAACGGTATGATCTACCCAAGGAAGGGGGGAGTGTTTGCTGACAGTCATCATTCATTTGTTTCCCTCTCAACCTTTTTCCCTGACCTCTCAATCTCCGATCTTAGGGAATGTATATATATAGCCTTATACTCGCAAAAAAACAAAAATAGTAAAGAGCAAGAGCGCCTAGCAATGAGAGAGCACCCTATCAGATCTTACATATAAGTCCAAATTCACCGTGTCAAGTCAAGCAACACACAAAAACAACTCTTATGTTTTAAAGGCCTAACCAAATCTATCTGTCTTGTCAGAAATGGCTACTTCACCAGAGGCATGCACTTCTATTTTTGATGAAAGGTACCCCTTGTCTTTTCAACAAGTGTTCTACGTATGCTACCCTATACTTTGTTGCGAATGGGATTTGATAGAGAGCCTTGCATGTGAGAGAAATTTTGAGGAGTTAGAATGGCTGATACGTCTATGGCTAACTAGTGATCCCTACCCAGTAGCGAATGTGTCTCCAATGGCACATGCTTATTCTTTTGCACAAGATGAGTATCCACGCATCACGAGGTTCTTGATTAGCATGCTTGCACAAGAGGATGATGAAGAGGAACTAATAGAGACCGAGGAAGACTATGGCCTCACGGACAACGATTTTATTTATCTAGATGATGAGGATAGAGGCCTAGCCTTAGGGTGGCCACCCGGTTTATATAATATCCTCTTTCCTTGATTCTAAAAGGGGTGACAGATAGGTAGGTTAGGGGTCTAGATTGTGTTTTGAGTTTGTTTTTTAGGAGTTTTAATTTTTCCCACTGATGTGCCTCCTGGAGGTATTCCTTTTGTTTCCTAGTGTGTACAGGAGCGTGTTGCTAGTGATAGGATTTGGACCTTCATGGAACCTTCAAATCAAGCGCGACCATCAACACAAACAGGTGTTTCTTGTCCATTAGCATTGCCCTTATCTTTTTTGCATCCATGTTTGTCTGCTTTGATTGTGATTGGTAGCATAATATTCAGCGCATTGGCTTAGTATCCAACATTTAATTCAATGTAATGTTTTGTCATAATCACTTGTTTAGGTGTAAAAATCAAGCAGTCCGACTAAGCTAGTTTGACCAAGCTAGGTATTAGAAATCTTCTCTTAATACCATGGGGAATGCCTTCCTAATAAGCAATGGTTACTTAGGTTCTTAATCCGATTTAGGCAGCATTGTATGAAATGTACTAGGGCTTTCTAGTGGGCTTAACCCTATTGACCTTTAGCTTAAGTATTATAAAGGGAGTTTACTAATGTGATGAGCCTGGGGAGTGTAACAGTGTTATATGACCCCCCAAAGTTACAAAATTTAAATGATGAAAATGAACAAACAAAAAATCAAAGTGCCACAATGTAAAATTTTAAGCTGGAAGAGAAATCTCAGCTTGAATTGGTACTTCACTCACATGTATCGCCTATGGTACTAGAGCCCTAGAGGTTCCCAGTGTGGGTGCTTTTCCTTGAAAAGCAAAAAACCCAAGGCATACAAAATAAGCACACACATCATAATTGAATCACTGTGAAAAGACCTTGGGGGGTCAAAGAAAAAGTAATCAGTCAGGCGATGATTTCATGAGAAATTCCTTTTATGGTAGCTTAACTACAAGGTTTTCTAGATATAGCCTCTAGTCAGCCCTCGAACATCAATACTTGGCTCTCGCGATTAAACAACTTAATTGACCACAGAAAGTTAAGAAGCTTTCCCATGGTATTAATACTTGATCTCTAGTGCCTCTCGACCGTCATATTAGCGACCCCAGACTTGTTTAATTTTCTACCTTTACATCTGTTTATGCATTTGATTACATTGCAATTTAATGTTCATTGCTAACAAATTGTTTGAAATTCTTTTACCAATCAATTTGTCTACCTAAAACTGCATATGCTTTTTAAGAGAATGCAATTACTGTGCCAATGTTGTTTGATTTTGCAGTGACTGAAGAAGGCTAAGGACATTCATCTCAAATGCTCTTCCACCTCGACGAACCAGCTTCAACTCAATAGCTTCCGAGGACGGAATCTACATCAGGAAGGGGGGCATGTTAACCCTCACGGCTCACGGACACCCCATCACCTACGATGGACGTGTATTATGTATTCGATAGAGTCAGGTACCGGGCTTGTTGGACCAATAGGGAAAGGTAGAGTGATCGTCGATGAGAGACGCACTTTAACTTGGACATTCAAGGGATTAGTTGGTTAAGCATGGGCGCCCAAGTGTGAATGGGGTGAGCTCCTATAAAAGCCAACTAAACCTAATTTTTACTCATTCTCTCATTTGTGCAATTGAAGAGTGCTCTTGCTCCATCTCCATCTTCTTCTTCTTCACCTCCTTGTGTGTGTGTGTGAGAGAGAGAGAGAGAGAGAGAGAGAGAGAGAGGGAGAGTGTGTGTGCGATCGAGCATTACGAAGGCACGACGGCGGCAAAGCGGTTGAGCGCGGCACGACTGCAGCTTCTTCTTCATCGCGGCGAGGAATCCACCACGAAGGCGAGCGTAGAGCGGTGAGTGACACACCCTTTGTTTTCTTGAGCTTGCTAGTTTAGGCTTGTTGTGTGCTTGGAGCCATTTGTGGCTCGCATACGGTGTATTGGCAAGTCCATTGCTTCGACAATGCGGCAAGGAGCGCACAATGCCAGCCCCACCTCTTGAACAAAAATCACAACACATGGTCCCTAGGGCCCAAAATGTTGTTCAAACAACACCCTTACCACCTACAGTGCTAGGACCTAAAACCACCACATCCGAGAATCACTTCAGTGAATCAAGTGGGTTGTGAGTCATCTATTGCTTGTTTGGAAAGTTGTGAGGAAGATATGGACCCTAATATTGCCTATGAGATGGATGTGCTTGAAGAAAGTCCACAGTACTACATGGAGGACTATTGGGGACAAGTCAAACCGGTCTATCAAGTAGCTGCT
Organism: Adiantum capillus-veneris; assembly: GCF_014529385.1. NCBI lineage: Eukaryota > Viridiplantae > Streptophyta > Polypodiopsida > Polypodiales > Pteridaceae > Adiantum > Adiantum capillus-veneris. The sequence goes on from NC_140958.1 coordinate 9,189,947, forward strand.
CTTGCTGCAAGAGGCCAAAATATCAATTACACTGTTAAGAGGCCACCTCTTCAATGCTATGAGTGTGGAGTTCCACATCGTGTCGCCGAGTGTCCTATTAGGCTACAAAAGAATGCCACACTCATGCAAACCAATCAAGCGAACACGTTTGCAATGCCGATACTCATGTGTAATCGTTGTGGCATAGATCATTTGATTTCCCAATGTCCAAATAATCCAAATGCACCAAAGATCACGCCATTAAACTTGATTGAAGCTACTAAGGAGCCATCACAAAGTACACCTGTGGTACTAGTAAACGTACTCACATGATCGATGCTCCAAAAACAAAATTATATTCTTGAGAAAAGAGACATGGCATCAATTGACCAATCTCAAAAAAAGAAGAAAACACGAAGGAAGAGATTGCAAAAAGCAGTGAAGTCAGACCCCAGTTCAAAGACCAACATAGGACTAGTGACGACCCCGTATATATGAACGACGCTGAAGAGGAATCTGATTCAAGTGAAACCATGGAGACCGAAATGACCACTCAGATAGAAACCAACAAGGAAGATCTTCATGAGCCACAATGGCCAGGATCCAAGAAGAAGATAGGAACTTATCCAAACCCTATAGGGCTGAAAGCAAGGGATGGTGGTACAAAATTGGTTGTCCTTGACACCACCTAGGCTTGGTGGGTGTGGTAAGGAGAATCAGACCCAAGTAAAACATGCAAAATTGAACAAAAAGGAGAAAAAATAAAATCAATTTCTTGGAGGCTTTATAATTTACTCTACTTTATTCTTTTTTCCCGAAACAGGTTATAACAGATAAACGACGTGGGTGCAAGAAGTGGGGAAGGAGATTCGGCTGGCTCGCTCTCTCTCTCTCTCTCTCACACACACACACACACACACACACACACACACACACACACACACACACACACACTCACACACACACATTATCTGTTTTGTTCTCTGTGGAGCACCCACCCTTCCTGCCCACCCTCTCTCTCTCTCTCTCTCTCTCTCTCTCTCTCCTCTCTCTCTCTCTCTCTCTCTCTCTCTCTCTCTCTCTCTCTCTCTCTCTCTCTCTCTCTCTCTCTCCCTCTCCCACCATACAGCCATGGCAGCTCAGGCTAGTATCATATCTTCAGAGATGACGATGGATACTGAGCGTGATTACTTTAGCTATCTCGAGTCAGGGGTACCTGCATCTACAAAGGGAGCTATGATGGAAACCACGAGTATTCATGAACCTGTCAGCAACCAAGTATTTTTGCGGGACTATTGGGCACAAAATAAGCGTGAGCAACGACACAAGGAGCGCAACCCTGCTAAGAGAGCTGAACTTGCTACAACCAGATCAAGGAACGATATATGCAAAGCCATGGCTAGATGTTGGCGTCGGGCAGACCCAAGGACTAACAACACTAGAACAATAAGAAATTCTAGAGCAGCTCATGCATCATCAGCCATTTTCCAAGTTGAGGAGTTCGGATGTGCAATCGAGTCTTCTTTCCGGCGTTCGCAACACATTGACTCAGCTGAAAGTTCCCCACTCTTCAACTGAGCTTTTTGGGAAGAGAACCTCTTTGACGATGATACTGAACAATGGTGATCAGAGCATAACCACTGTGAACCAGTCCAAAATTGCTGCTGCCTTGGGTGTTCATCGATGTAATATAGTGGCAGCAAGCAGTCGACTGGGAATGAAAGATGAGGATGAAGTGTTGCCACTTAGTGCTTGTCACAGACAGTTGCCTCTGCATACAAGTATCACAATCGAAACTAGAGATTTGGTGGCCGCTTTCTGGAAATCTGAGACAAGAGTTTCTCCTAAAAAAAAGGATATTTGTAAGCACAAGATCGAGGCAAAATGTTTCATCAAACATCCCATACATCTTCTAGATGATTCTTAGGTAATATGTGTTGCCCACACTATAATCCTTGCTCGCCTTTTTACTCTTGGATTAACACAGAATACCACAACTTGTTAGCCAACAATCATTGTACGAATACTCAGCTCCATAGTACCATTTCTAGCATGCCAAAATTTGACCAATTCCCAGCATGCCAAACCTGGTATCATTTTGGTACCAATTCCTACCTCAGTAGTACCCAATTTGAAGCTTCTCTAGATTCTGAATAGTACCAAACAGATGCATAGTACCATTTTTTGATGGAAATGCTCCAAAGTAAAGATGCACAGTCCCAATTAGGTACTTTTTTGTATATGGAAAGTTGTTATTTTGGAACTATGGATCCATTTTGTAGCTTTGTAGTATACAAAAAAGTACCCAAATTGGTACTAGGTTTCCAAATTGGTACTATGCAGGGTACAGACATGTACCCACTTTGGCACTAGGGATCTTGTTTGATACTATGAATTTAGTCTGGTACTATGCAATGTACAGAATTTGGTACTAGGGATACTTTTTGATACTATTAATTCAGGTTGGTACTATGCAATGTACATGATTTGGTACTAGGGATCCTTTTTGGTACTATGAATTCAAGTTAGTACTATGCAATGTACATGATTTTGTACTAGGGATCCTTTTTGGTACTATGAATTCAAGCTAGTACTATGCAATGTACAGGATTTGGTACTAGGGATCCCTTTTGGTACTATGAATTCAAGCTACTACTATGCAATGTACAAGATTTGGTACTAATGATCCTTTTGGGTACTATGAATTTAGGCTGGTACCATGCAATGTAGAGAATTTGGTACTGGGGATCATGTTTGGTACTATGAATTCAGACTAGTACCATGCAATGTATAGAATTTGGTATTAGGGATCCTGTTTGGTACTAGGTTTGGTACTATGAATTCAGGCTGGTACCATACAATGTACAGAATTTTGTACTAGAGATCCTGCTTAGTACTATGAACTCAGGCTAGTACCATGCAATGTACAAAACTTGGTACTAGGGATCCTGTTTGGTACTCTGAATTCAGGTTGGTACCATGCAATGTATAGAATTTGGTAGTAGGGACCCTGTTTTGTACTATGGATTCGGTTGGTACTATGCAATGTACATAATTTGGTACTATGGACCCTGCTTGGTCCTATGAATACAGGCTGGTTCTATGCAATGTACAGAAATGTACCCACTTTGGTACTATGAATCCAGTTTGGTACTATCAATCCAGTTTGGTGCTTTTCTGCACTTAATTTGGTAATATAGCCTGAAATCTGGCAATACAGTGCCAAATATGGTATTTTAGAATGAGTTGGTGGTTTACATTGTTAATTTTGGTACTGTAAACTACTTTGGTGCTTTGCTGTTTTATAGTAATATTCTGAGCTCTAATGTGGATCAAATTTTGTATATAGGTGGAGCTCTACAGAAGATTCAAAAGCACGTGTCCTGCGGTGGAGTTTTCACTTAGGTTCTTTGAGACACTCAAGCCATTGTTTGTCCAAAAATTAAAGGAGCGCTATACTTGCTACCGTATTTACCATATGCAAATGGTATACTTCAGGGATGCTTTCAATCAAATGCGTCAGAACAAGTTTGGACATCACGCAAAGGAACATCCATGTACATGCTCCATTTGTGGTACACAGTGTGAAGTAGGTGAGTGTTCTGCAAACCATGCAGTTTTTCAGCACATAAGTATCTTGCTGGATTTCATATTGTTCCCTCACCCTAAGGATCATGAATATCATGCACAGAGATGCTTGCTGGGAGAGTGCCCTAGATGTGGTGTAAGGAAGTTGTCATTCTGCCCAGACGAGATTGCAGCAGATAGCAGGGAGGTGATATTTAAGGATGTGGGTATTGGATAGGTTAATGCTAAAGGAAACGAGAAGAAGAGAAAGGAGTTAGTCATGGAAAGGATGAAAAGTGCAACTTTCGTTCATCTTTTTTCAGATCATCTGAAAAGCGTTGTCAAGCACAACTTTGTTTTTAGGTGGCAGGCCCAACAATTTAAAGACTGCTTGCTAAAGTTTCCAAGCAACGTTGTGGTTTTTGTTGTTGATTTTGCAGAGAATTACAACTTTAAAGTGTAGAATGAGATTCAGTCCATGCATTGGTGGTCAACACAGATCACAATAATGGTGCACATCTCTTATATCAAAAATTCAGTAGGAGCCATTGAGAAGACTCTGCATTTTTACATATCAAACGATAAGCTCCATGACACGCTCTTTGTTCAGTATTGCATGACAGTTGGATGAAACAACAAGGACAATGTTTCCGTTATCATTGGGTTTGGTCAGATGGTGCCGCTTAATAGTTCAAGGCACGACGACCATACTATTTTGTAGCCAGGTATTATCAGTTGTTGACATGATTGGATATGATGCACAACTTCTCCGCTTCAGGACATGGAAAAGGAGAGCGTGATGGTGCATGTGCTGTTATCAAGAGGACCTTGACGCATGAGGAGATAAAGACCGATGGCTGGCCCATGAAGTGTGCGGTTGATGTGGTCAATTTTCTAAACGCGAGGTTTAACACAGCGAGGGAAGGTGGAGCTGCCAGCACAAGAAGGGTCTTCTGGTTGGTTTCATCGAATGATGTGTTGCGTTCTCCACTATGGGACTGCAAACCAATTGCACGATCTCACTCATTCCATTGTGTTGACGGCTACTCAACACACAATCCATGTGATGTGAGTTTTTGGACGCTGTCTTGCTTTTGTGATCCTTGTGTGCATGGGCAATGGAGGAGATGCAATACTAAACAGCGCACTGAAGAATAGAAATATCTCTCCTCTGAGCCATTGACAGAGTCTGTACAAGTAGGTAGTGATGAGGACGAGGATGATGAGGAGAACTACAATGATCTGCTTTCCTCCCAAGTGAGTGTGGATTTAACCATGCCTATGTATGAAGGAGACCCTAAGGTGCTGAGCCAATTACTGTCCATTGGGGATAACTTTGTAGTGAAAGCAGATTAGGAGAAAGAGGACTTCTACCTTCTAAAGTGCACCAAAACCATGTACCAGGCACCAAGAGTACTAAAGGACCTTTGGCATAACATGATCGTAAAGGGTGGAATTCTGGTTGAGGGTTTGTAATATGCCCTGGTTGAGGGCAAAGTTGATACTTATACCCTATTGAATGAGAAACCACCGGTCATGATCTACTCCCATCTTGTTAGATCCATACGGTTCCCCATGGAGGTCATACCGGGCCTGCATAACCATTTTAAAATATCCTCAGAGATATATGAAAATATCTACAACAGTATGCCATATGATGAAGGGAGTGACCACGAGGGGAGCCATACAGCGTAAACCCCAACTACAAGTCTAGCCACTGGCAGCAACAGTTGTAATTCTCTTGAATAGAATCTTACTTGTGATCAGTAGTGTGTACTTGCTAATTTGTTTTCAGCTGACTCTTGTAGTACCAAATTTGATAGCCAGAATGCCTAATCCTTGTTTGATAGCAGGATACTTTAATATGGTTGAACATATCTTAGGCAGGTGCAAGAATCCGGGTTTAGCTATCAATGGGACAAAAATTAAAGTGGGAAGGAGTAAATCATGGGTTCTTTGACATTTTTGCTGATTCAAGCTTCACATGCAAATAGCAACAGAAAAATTACCAAAGAAGTGGCAAGAAAAAGATCATGTGCAGAAAAATTAAGTGCATGTGTAAAACTTTTGCAGACGAAGGTTCATGCCCATCAATAATTTCTTATTACACGAAAATGCCAGTCTTTTACAGAATCTTTTACACATCAGGGGGGTCAAACCGGTACAAGTACCCTTCCAAAGATACAAAGTAGTCAGCAACATACAGGGAGATGTCGTCCTCTACATCAAACAGGGGTGTGCGCCGGCTATAAGCGGTGGGGAACTTCTCATCTAGCCATCCTGTGAACCATGGCAGAATGACATCCATGAGATACTTCGGCTTGTTCTGATCGTAATATTTTGGCTCATATCCCGCTCATATGTCCGAATGCAGCAACACGACTCATAATCGTTCTTCAATGATTTGTATCTTGTGTCATCCACAAGGAACGTGCTGGCTTTTGCGCCAAACTGTTCGCTCGCAGGAGCTTCAGGAAAATGGGCTTGTCGCTGAACTGCCCCAAAAGGCCTGCCACATCCTTCATAGAGGAAGCCCATTTTTCACAATGGGACTGATAAAAAATATTTGTGTCAAGTAAACTAAGTTGTTAGAGCAGGTATACATTTCAGAGTACTAAAGTCTGAAAAACAGCAAGTTCTGTACATAACAGTACCAAAGCACCAAAGTACCAAAGTACCAAAGTACCAAAAGTACCAAAGGACTTAATCACCAAATTCTGAAAAACAGAAAGTTCTGTACATAACAGTACCAAAGTACCAAAGGACTTAAATCACCATAGTCTGAAAAACAGCAAGTTCTGTACATAACAGTACCAAAGTACCAAAAGACTTAAATCACCAAAAAAAGAAAAACAATAAGTTCTGTACATAACTGTACCAAAGTAGCAAAGTATCAAAGTACCAAAGTAAGCTGTGCAAATACTACCAGGTTGTATGGATAGTATCAAGTTGTGAAACAGTACCAAATGTACCAAAGGACCAAAATGAATAAAAATAACCAAAAAGAACCAAAAGAAACAAATAGTACCCAATTGTGCAAACAATACCAAATTGTGCTAACATTACCAAAATTGTGTGGACAGTATCAATTTGTACAAACAGCTATACACGATAGTAACAAATAGTACAAAAAGAACCAATAGTACCAGAATATGTACAAATCAGTAGCAAAGGTAGATACAGTACCGAAATCAGCCAAACCAGTTTGGAAGTTAAGGGATTCATACCTAAAAAGAGACTTTGCATCTTCATCAACTTAGGGAAGCAAGCATGCAGTATGGTCATCAGATTGTGTCTTTGGCTGCAGGAACAAAGCATCATCTTGCATCGCCTCCTCAGGCTAAGGATGAAATCCTCCACATCAGGTCTGGCCACACAGTAGTTGTGCCGGGAGACATGCACGCATCAGGGCTTACATCCCTTTGGAAATGGGATTTTCCACAAATCTTCGGGTTCTTCATGACAATCCTTCAACATAACTCCATTCACATCCAAAATGACAAGGCGCTTAGTGCTCGCCTTTATGTCCAGCGGCATTGATGTATCCGGTCGCTTTTCATTCAGCCACCACCTGTCCCTCACTGAAGTACCACGAAGCAAAATGAGTAAAGGAACACCCAACCTTTTGGCTATAGAAAGTGTGGACATTTAGCACCATTAAAGGTTACCAATTGTTGACAGCATAACATAACAAGGAACGGACACATTAACATCTGACTGACATGACACCAAACATTGACAAACGCAAAATGGGATTGTATTTCATGATAAGCCAGAAGCAAGTACAAAATGCTGTTAAATAGCTAATTCTTGGAGGTTCGCGGCTTGAGACCACAACCTTTGGGGCGCTTTTTACATTTCATAAGGAAGAGTTCGGAGAGTGTGGCACAGTCAATGTTATAACTTGTTTCTAAGGTTGCCGCCTGCCCCGCACCTTCGGCCTCCTCCATGGCTTTCGTCTCCTCCGCAAAATAAGCTGCCTCCTCCGTGCCATACTCCTTCGCACCCTCCTTCGCACCCTCGGCAGGTTCCACCTCCTTCGCACTATCAGCAAGTTCCGCCTCACTCTTTGCTTGCTGCCTCATCTTTCTGCCTGCCTTCTCCTCTACATACTTTGGAGTTGCATCCAAACACTCGGCCGCCGAGGGAACTTCCACTGCCACCTCCTCATCAGCCTAAATTTCTGCGTTGTTCTTCTTGCCTAGCTCTATCTCTTTGTTATCAACTTCCTCAATCGGTTCGCTTTCCTGTTTATCCTTCTCCTGCACTTCAGTTTTCAGTTTAGCTTCTGCCATACCAGAGCCCACACCAACCTCAGACCCTTTCCCTTCCACTGTGCTGGCATTAGGGCCTTGCTGGCTTTCTTGCACTTCGGCTTTAGTGTTATCTTCCTCCAAACTGGAGTCTAGAGCAAGCTCATCCTTTTTGCCTTCCATCGTGTTGGCACCAATGTCATGCAGTACTTCATGCACTGACTTATAAGGATCTTCCTGGAACATGTGACTGGCATCTGACTTCCCGTATCCAGGAAGATCCTTCCGATCCACAGGGGTGTTGGTGTTGTCATGGGTGTCCGTACCGAAAGATCCTCTCCCTACATATACACAAAGATGAAAGAGAAGATTAGATCATAAAATAAACTGATATTATAAGCATGTAGTGTCCAACACAAAAACCCCACTTACTCTTCAATAATGACCTCCCTAAAATCCAGGCCTTTGCCTCCAAAGGGATTGCAGTGTTGCAAAGTGCCTTCACGCACGTATCTTCCATTCTCAATACACCTGCAAAACACAGTGGATGGTACTGATGCCTGCAGGGAAGCATGAAGGTACCAACCACGTAAGAAGCCTCCAAAGCCTCCCCACAGGCAACACAAGAACCAAACACATGTATTGTGTTTTCAGGGTCCACAACATGAGGCCTTGGAGTCAACGTGTGAGTCATCCCTCTCTTCACATCAGCAGAGATCTTGCTTACAAATTCGTACTGGTCTTGGGTTTCCAGGGACTAGTTGTAGAGCCTGGCATACTCTCTCTGCAAAACAGAATGCTCTCGTAATTTACTTACGAAAACAACCAAGATGCATGGAAGAACACATGCAATAGCAAAAAATTATTGAAAGAGTACCAAAATAGAACAAAACACTACCCAACAAGCACCAAAACAGTACCAAAATTGACTGCTAGCAAGGAATAACACATGCAGTACCAAAATATTATTGCAACAGTTACAAAATAGAACCAAGACAGTACCAAATCAAACAATTAGCAAAGAAAACATTATTAGAAGAAAATACCAATGTAGTATCAAGGTACTAGAAATACCAGAAGTACCAAAAGTACCTAAAGTACCAAAAGTTTCAATAGTACCAGAGCAGTTTCAAGCACCAAAAGTACCCAAGTCATACTCAACATTACAGTATAAGATAGTAACTAGAAAGTACCAAAATAAGTAATTAGACTACCCAAAGAGCAGATAAATACCCAGAGTACCAAGGATTGTGCCACATAGCACCCAAGGCAAATGTGTAAACTATATGAGTACCAAAATTCTCAAAGCAGTGCCAAAATGGTCAAAGAGAGAACCAAATAAAATAAATAAGCACAAAAGGTTACAAGGAAAGTACCAAAATAGGTAGAAGTACCAAATGTTGCAACAATATCAAATCAGTATCAAGCACCAAAAGTACCCAAGTCATACTCACCATTACAGTATAAGACTGTAACTAGAAAGTACCAAAATAAGTAATCAGACTACCCAATGAACAAATAAGCACCCAGAGTACCAAAGATTGTGCCACATAGCACCCAAGGCAAATCTGTAGACTATATGAGTACCAAAAATTCTCAAGGCAGTTCCAAAGTGGTCAAAGAGAGAACCAAATAAAATAAAGAAGCACAAAAGGTTACAAGGGAAATACCAAAAGTACCAAAATAGGTTGAAGTACCAAATGTTTCAAGAGTACCAAAGCAGTATCAAGCACCAAAAGTACCCAAGTCAACCTCAACATTACAGTATAAGGCTGTAACTAGAAAGTTCCAAAATAAGTAATAAGAGTACCCAATGAACAGAAAAGCACCCAGAGTACCAAAGATTGTGCCACACAGCACCCAGGACAATATCTGTAAACTATATGAGTACCAAAAATTCTCAAGCCAATACCAGAATGATCGAAGAGAGAACCAATTAAAATAACTAAGCACCAAAAGGTTACAAGGGAAGTACGAACATAGCAGTTAGTGTTCGATTAAATACCCAAATAAGTTTAAAAAGTACCAAAACAGTCCAAAAATAAGCAAACCACTTTAAAAAAAAACTGGAAAGTACCAAGACATTTAAAGAAGATACCAAAGCACTAAGCAGCATGTACCATAGCAGTCCCAAAATAGAATTGAAAAAGACCAAATGATCAGAAAAGCACCAAAAGTACCATGGATTGTGCCATTATAGAATCCAAAACAAAACAAATTGTAACATTTAAGGCCTAATAACTTATGTGTAGCGGAAATTAGCATGAACATAGTGGGCATTTCATTAGAATAGATTCCTAATGAGAATTACAAGAGTGCTTGGGTGGAGAGAGCAACAAAAAGAATAACACCTAGTTAGATAGCATCGACAATACTTTCAAAAGAGAGAGAAATTAAGCTATTGACAATAGTTGAGGACCGGATTTTCATGGAGCCGGTCCCCCCTCTAAAAGGATTTGTATTATGGTTTCTCCCATCAAGAGAGACATTGTACAATACAATTCTTTGTGTTCCTTCAAGACTAGCTAGTGCAATGAAGATGGAAAATTCATGCACTAAGCAAAACACTTAACAAACACAACTTGAATTATCCCCGTTCTCAGACCCAAGACCTCACACACCTTCGAAGATGGTGAGAGCTAGCAGGGTATGAGAGTAGATTGAGAGGAAGAAGGAGTATCTTACGAGAAAGATGTACATCTCCTCACATAATCACTCATATGTAGCATAGCTTAGCTTAGTAATTAGCTTGGTAGAGGAGATGAGCATGCATTGAAGCTTGGCTCTTGGTTGGATTTGCATCCACATGCCAAGAGAGTGTTGATGTAGGCTTCTATCTCACAAGCTTGGAGTAGGTGATGAGTTCTCCATTAAAGCTTGGGAAGAGATAGTCTTCTCTTTCTTCACACATGAGCTTGTGTGAGTGTGTGTGTGATAATGCCTTGCAAAAATCAGCCCACCCTCTCTCTTGGGCGAGCCCTCTTGCTAATTGCTCTTGCTGAAGCCTCATTGGCCCTCCCCAAGTCAAGCCAATTACAATTAAGAAGCATAAGTGATAGCCTTCTGACATGTGTACCCCTTTCCCCTTTTGTGAGAGCTTTAGGTAATTAAATAATTAAACTAAAATCTCATTGGACCCCTTTGCCTCCTGGCCAATAGGAATCAGGCAAGCCATGGGGCTCCTGAATGCTCATTGGACCCCTTGGGAGACTGCCCAATAGTCTTCTAGGAGACTTAATTCTCATTGGTTTCTTTTATTAAATGTTTTTAAATTAATTAAACTAGATTTACTCTAGCTTAATTCTCATTGGTCCACTTCAAGGGTCATCCAATAGAAATTGGGCACACCTTGTGGGCATCTGGCCTAGGGAGCTGACATGTGTCCCTCATTCCCTTTGTGTAAAGGGAGCCTGTGTGTGTGTGTGTGTGGCTTTCTCTCTCATCCCCTACCTTTAGGGCTCGCCCCCTCCCATGTAGGGATGTGCAAAGACTTTTAGGGCACACACAAAGCATCCAATTTTCCCTAGGGTTGACCTTTGGACACAACCTTTGAATTTTGGAACCTTAGCATTTTGGAAGTCTTAATGGGCTGAACCTTAGGGTCTTTTTAGCCCATTGTTGCACATGGCTCTTTTGCAGATGGCCCCCCCTTTGGATCCCTATTTTCCCTCCTTTGGATCCCTACTGTGGCCGGTCTGCTAGCTTAACCAATATTCTAGCTTTTTCTCCCCTGGCCTTCCCCACATTAAATGATCAATTTAATATGAGAAAATCATTTAGGAGAATTAGATATTGATTATTATGACATTACCTCTCTCTTGAAATCATAGTCGTCCTCGACTTTGGTGTAGAGAAGATAAAGCATGTTCATGAGTCCTTTTCTTAGCGGGTAGAGGATCCCTATGTTACCCTACGACATCATTCCACAATGGATGACTAGTCCATTTGGCGCTTGAGAGCCTGAGGCTGCCGCAAGCATGTCTGCACATTAGTCCTATCAGTCTTCCATAGTAGAGTGACAAGCTCTACTTGGTGTTTGGGAGACGTCGTCTCCACAAACTTGATCTAAGCATGCATACTACTTCATTTTTGTGCACAAATAAAGAAAAAGAGAGTCTTATAAGACAAAAATTTTATTCATTTTTAACATTTTGTACATTTGCTTACTCTTGGGAAGCATTGTAAGCATTGACAAGGTTTAGGTTATCCTTTAATTGTATGCCTTGCATCCATCTAGCATCTTCAAAAGGATAATTCTTAAACTTAATAAGATATCGTCGGATAGTCTTACCGCCTCTTAGTACCTTGTCTTCATGTCGGAGAACGGACTCGGGCTGTAGCACCTCTTCTTGGTCCCCGATCTCCGGTGGGTCTTCAATAGTTGGTTCTTGAGGTGGCTCTCCTTTGTAAGGCTTTAATAGGCTCACATGAAAAGCATTGTGTATGAGCCAATGATTGGGCAACTTGAGTTGATAGGCCATCTCATTGATTGGCCTAAGAATCTGAAAGGGACCATAGTACCTTTTTGCTAGTTTAGCATAGTACTTTTGGTGACCCGTAGGATTCTTGTCCGTTGTGTGCCTTAATCGAGCCTTGGGAAACTTTAACAAGACCCAATCGTTTTCTTTAAAGGCTTGGGCTCTTATGTGCTTGTTAGCAGCAGCCTTTTGCCTTTGCTGTGAGATAGAGATAACATCCTTAATCTTTTGGAAAGATTCTTGTAGGTCTCGGCTATACTCATCTGTAGCGAAGATCTTCCCATGTACCTTAAGTAGAAAGGGACTTTTTGATCTTCCCTCAATTACCTCGAAAGGTGCTTTTCCCGTGGAAGTATGAATAGTGTTATTGTAAGCATACTCCACTAAGGGTAAGTACTTCTCCCATTGGGATCTTTGATCTACTTCCGTTACATAGGCTTTTAGTAGATCGAGAATGGTTAGGTTAGCTATTTCACTTTGGCCATCAGTTTGTGGATGATAGGACGAAGAGAAGTTTAGCCTTGTTCCTAAATTCTCAAAGAGACCCTTCCAGAAATTACTGGTCATTCTAGGATCTCTATCCGACACTATGGACATGGGCAAGCCATGGTACTTGAAAATTTTTGAAATAAAGAGGGTTGCCATTTGATGGGCTTTGATAGTCTTTTTGACAGGTATAAAATGAGCTTGTTTACTAAACCTGTCTACTATCGTCCATATTCCCGTATTCCCATGGATAGACTTAGGCAATCCAAAGATAAAATCCATGGATATGCTCTCCCATGGTGAATTAGGGATTGGCAAGGGTTGAAGCAATCCAAGTTGCTTCCCTCTATCAAATTTTGTCTTTTGGCATACCACACATTTGGAAACATACTCTTGTATGTTCACTTTCATGGTAGGCCAATAGAAATATGTTTCAATTCCCTTTAAGGTAGACTGAATCCCTCTATGCCCTGCATAAGGTGGAGCATGAGATTCATACATTACTTTCTCACGTAGTGAGTTAGTAACGCATAGTCTATTTCCATAGAGAAGATAACCATCTTGTAAAGTAAATGGTTCTTCTTTCTTCCCTAATGCAAGGGCTGAAATCACATCTCTAAAATCGGGATCAATAGCATACTCATCTATCATTGAAGATAGATCATTGTGAGTTGCTATGGAAACCGCATTCGCTCTCGGCCGTCTTGAGAGTGCATCAGCTACTTGATTATGCTTGCCAGCAATGTGAGCAATATGAAAATGAAATTGCAAAAGGAAATTTGCCCACCTCATTTGTTTGTCGGAGAGCTTGGTCTGCGTCATGAAGTACTTAAGAGTTTGGCGATCCGTTCATAGAATGAAAGGAGTCCCCAATAAATAGTGCTTCCATGAGTCTAAGGCATGTAGAACTGCAAGGAGTTCCTTTTCGTATCTGCCTAGAGCTTGCTCAACAGGGTCGAGCCTTCGACTCTCATAGCCTATGGCGTGCCCTTCTTGGAGCAAAACAACTCCAAGGCAATCACCACAAGCATCGCATTGGACCTCAAATGGTTTTGAGAGATCCGGTAGTGTAAGCACAGGTTGAGAGATAAGCTTTTTTTAAAGCTTTTCGAAAGCATTGTTCTCCTTAGCAGACCATGTATACCTAACGCTTTTCTTTGTTAGGTCATGTAATGGTCCCGCAATTTGTGAGAACTTTTCTATGAAGTGTCTATTGTATGCACACATACCTATGAAGCTTCTTAGTTCATGAAGATTCCTTGGTTTAGGCCATCCTTTTATTACCTCTAACTTGGATGCATCCATTTGGATGCCATCTTGAGAGATAATGTGACCTAAATACTGAATCTCTTGCAAGAAAAATTCACTTTTCTTTCGATTAACATAAAGTTTATTCTCTCTTAAAACTTGAAATATTACCTGGAGGTGTTGCTTGTGTTCCTCCAATGAATTAGAGTAGATGATAATATCATCAAAGAACACTCCAGTGAAGGTTCGATGAGGCCTGAACAGCTTCTCCATCAAGCGGTTGAATGTGGCTGGTGCATTGGTCAAGCCAAAAGGCATCACAATGTATTCGTAAAGACCAAATGTAGTACGAAATGCGGTCTTTACAATGTCTTGATCAACTATCCTTATTTGATGATAGCCACTTTTTAGGTCAACCCTACTGAAGTAGGTCGATCCTTGTAGCTTATCAAATAGGTCTTCTACCCGTGGAACGGGAAACCTATTCTTGATAGTGATCCTATTTAGTGCTCTATAGTGAACACACATACGATATGTGCCGTCTTTCTTTTGCACTAATAGCACAGGTGAGCAAAATGGAGATGAGCTTGGCCTAACCATATCCTTCTCAACTAACTCATGCACTTGCCGCATAATCTCCTCTTGTTGAGCTTGAGAAACTCTATAAGGAGGTTTATTGGGCGGTGAACTTCCTAGAAGAAGTTCAATTGCATGGTCATCATTACCTCGTTTAGGAGGTAGCTCACAAGGGATGTCGTCAATAAAAACATCTTGAAACCCCTTGAGAAAATTGGATAACTCTAATTCCTTTTGGTTGCTTTTATTTTCTTTTGCTAAAGCATTCGGTTCATTTTGAGAGTCTCTAACAAAAATCATGTACATGGAAATAGAGCTCTTTATTGACTTGTTGAAAGCTTGTGTATGTACAATGGGGATGGTGTTACCCATTTCCTTAGCATCTATATACATGTCTTTTTCCCTGAACTTAACACTAGGTTGGTAATGGGACACTTTTATGTCCTGGGACACTTTTATGTCCTGTTAAGTGACCATTTTCCTTGAATTATGTCAAGAGTTTCAAAATGGATTTTGAGGTGTTATCTATCTAGAAAGTTGTCACATGAGTTGAAAAAAACTCGACATTTTTTTGGAATATCAATTCCATCTTTAACATTGTCCTTGCGCAACATTTCACAACCTAAACTGTGTGAAAAAACGGGTCCAATTTTTGGCTTTTTTAAACTTTTTGCAACTATACCACTCTAGAATTCATGTTTGTGAGGTCTATAATGCTAGAGAACTATATTTATTAGTCCTCAACATGTCCCGATGCTTCTAGGGAGAAATAAATATTAAAGTTGTAAGTTATGACCAAATTACAAAAATTGTCAAATCCTGTTTTTTAGCCAATTTTAGCTCTTCTATGATTTTTTGTGTGGATTTCATGATATCCAAATGCATTTTTTATTTTCTATGTCCCATATTGTAACATGAAGCTAACATTCCTTGAGTTTTGGGGCACCTAATACCCTATTTTGCATAGTACACAACGATGGTTGATTTTTTCAATTATAGAAGAAAATGAAACATAATAGTATATCAAGTAGGGTTAATTTTATTTGCGAGTTAATCAATTCGTGTTTTATTGCTACAGGTGATGCTTTTTTGAGTTTATAGAAGCATGGATTCCAGTCATATGTATGCTCTCTAAGGTGGCGTTGTGGTATGTTAAATAAGTACCGAGGGAAGGAGAGAGAAGAAGGATTAGACGGAGAGAGAAAAACATACTTGTGAAATAGAGATAGGATCGGGGTGTGAGAGTACCGACAACGAGAGAGAACGAGAGAGAGAGAGAGAGAGAGAGAGAGAGAGAGAGAGAGAGAGAGAGTGGGAGATGAGGGGGAGAGAGGAAAGATAGGTTCAAAATGAAAAAAGTTCGGCTAAAGTTTGGGCAAGAAGGTTCTCAAGCTGGTTCAAATTATTTCATTTAGTAACTTGGTATAGAATTGTTTATGTGTTGGTTTAATGTATATATTTTATAAATATCCTACATTTTAATTGAGATGAAAGTGGAGTTAAGTAAAAGTGGAGTTTTGTTGTGAAGAAGGAGGTTGTGTGCACGTTTTCTACTCACATGTGTGTGTGTGTGTGTGTGAGAGAGAGAGAGAGAGAGAGAGTGGGAGATGAGGGGGAGAGAGGAAAGATAGGTTCAAAATGAAAAAAGTCCGGCTCAAGTTTGGGTAATAAGGTTCTCAAGCCGGTTCAAATTATTTCATTTAGTATCTTGGTATAGAATTGTTTATGTGTTGGTTTAATTTATATATTTTATAAATATCCCACATTTTAATTGAGATGAAAGTGGAGTTTTGTTGTGAAGAAGGAGGTTGTGTGCACGTTTTCTACTCACGTGTGTGTGTGTGTGTGTGTGTGTGTGTGTGTGTGTGAGAGAGAGAGAGAGAGAGAGAGAGAGAGAGAGAGAGAGAGAGAGAGAGAGAGAGAGAGAGTTTTCCTGTTCATATGCGTGTGAAAAGGTTCCAAATCCGGGTCCACAAATAATGTTTTCCAAGCCCTTAGAGAGGCAGTTTGTGGTGGTTACTCATTGCACTATTATATGCCTATAGTATTCATAGAAGAATAATAATCATAGTGTTTCCCGAGCCCTTAGAGAGGCAGTTAGTGTTGTCTACTCATTGCACTTTTAGATGCTTATAAATCTTATAGGGGAATAATAATCGTAGTGACAAATCATGCATATTTTATTGCACACCCCACTTTAAAAGTTAGTGGTGGAGTAGTAGACGATTATAATATTCATGTTGACAAATCATGCATACATTATTGCACGTTCCAATTTAGCAGTTAGCATATCCTGCGTGGGACCCCTCATGTCACTAACACATGCCACTCTTCCATCACTATCAATGCTTTTTGAGAGCATGGTGCTTTAGCCTATATATAAATGTTACAAGGCAAGCACCATATGCTGCACAAGTGAATCGGAGGTGCTAATCAAGAGAGATTTTTTCATTTTCCCTATACTTATACAATGCCTATAGGATATGCTAGTACTGGTAATGAGGTAGTTGCAAAAATCCATGAAGAGCTTCACAAACTCCCCCCCCAACGCACCCCTTGAAGAAAAGAAGACGTTTACACAAAGAGAGCGTGACACAAACAAGGCGATCCAGATGTTCAACCACCTTAATCGCGCTCGCAACACCGGAGACCAGGAACTCAATGATGGCTTTGAGACAATCCGAGAAGCTCTGGGCAAGTGGGAGACATGGGGGTACATAGATAGCTCTCGAAGGGCCGCTTTACAGGCAGAGATTGACCATTTGCTTGTCTGCAAATGCACAATCAACCTGGTCGACATCTCTGGCTCTAATGTGGTAGAAGGTTGAGGCAAGATTTAAATAATTATGCACTAAATAATATAGTTAAATAAATATGCACTAGCACATGATAAATTGTACTAGTGTGATGCAAGTTGTACTGTGTGTGTGTGTGTGTGTGTGTGTGTGTGCAGGTTTGATTCCCTACGTAATCATGTAAACAACTTATTTTAATTATATGATGCTTATTTTAACTATATGATGGTGTTCCACTCTTCAGTGCCTTGGCGAGAATAATTCATATGTCTCTGTCTGACTTATTATTATTGAAGTAGCTGTGATACTTTTAATCGGCCTGGTCTACTAACACATCTTCAAGATCTGTCATAATTTAGGGTATTGTTGATATCTTGTAGCTAAACTAAACCGTCAAATGTAACTACAAGCTGTTTGAAAGCCAAAAATGTAAAGAAAATCTATGTGAGTTTTTTATATAATGCAAGAAAAAGATGAGCATGTCTTTAGTATTTACCCTACTTTTAGTAGAATATACTTTCCTGTCCATGTAGGTGTTGTTGCAAACAAGGATGAATGCCTAATAAGCCAATTTGAAACTAGGAATCTAAAAAATATTGATGGTTGTACTTGTTTGGGCGAAGACCTCAAAGTAATGAAACACGCATAGACTGTTGCATATAAAATAGTAATTAAGAACACTTTACTGAGTTGAAGAACTGCATACATACATAAACACACACGTATAAATAACTATATATATTGTATAAACAAGTACTTAAAAACACTTTACCGACTTGAAGATCTCCTTACGTACATAAACACACACATATAAATAAATAAATAAAAAGATATTATATATATAATATAAATATTATATATAAAACTATATATATTCTTAGACCGACAGTGTAAAGAAATACTGACAAGCAAATGAAATTTTGACAGCATAACAATGTGAAAAATAAAAATAAAACCATTCCATACTTGCTTCTGTGAAAGCTTGCCTAACTTTTGTTAAGCTTTCCTATTCTATACTTGCTTCCGTGAAGCTTGCCTAACTTTTGTGTATACATGAAACCATGATTATGTTTCTAAACATGTACAAAAAGCATGATTATATTCACAAGCAATCAAAATTTCGACAGCATAACGGCGCGAAAATACAAACAACAAAATTTTCCATTCCATACTTGCTTCCGTGAAGCTTGACTAACTTTTCTGTATACGTGAAATCATGATTATGTTTTCAAACATGAACAAAAAGCATGATGATATTGATAAGCAATCAAAATTTCGGTAGCATAACGGTATGAAAATTCAAACTAAAAAAATTCCCATTCCATACTTGCTTCCGTGCAGCAACGAATGCTCACGGGAAGAAGAAATAACATAAGCAAAAAAGCATATGTTGGTATATTACTTTGGTAAATCCAAAGCTCTCAACAAACTTCTATCTAGTATAATAAATATGAAATCATGGCTGAATTGATAAGGACGATCAACACCAACAACATGTCTTCAGTAATACCAAAAAAGTGGCACCCAAACACCATGGTCACACATCGTTCCATAAAAATCACAAACTAGAAAAAATGATAGATAATACCAATGTTGATGTCAATCAAGGGAAATGTGATCCGGGCTC
Organism: Adiantum capillus-veneris; assembly: GCF_014529385.1. NCBI lineage: Eukaryota > Viridiplantae > Streptophyta > Polypodiopsida > Polypodiales > Pteridaceae > Adiantum > Adiantum capillus-veneris. Next base: position 9,208,956 of record NC_140958.1, read on the forward strand.
ATATTGTTGCCAATCAGTCTCCTCATCACTATCTGCATCAACTGCTGAAATAGCACGTACACATGGAGCCTTGAAGCGTGAAAGATGTTGATGGAAGACCGCTGGATCACTATCTATGCAGAGACAGTGTCTAGACAACTCAACGCAAACATTGCCCAAGCCACCACATCCAGAAAACATATCAACAATGTAGGTGTGCTCCGCAGTAAATGTCCGCACAAGCCAGCTAAAAAAAGAAAAAAATATGCGTATTTTTACTTTATGTAACATAGTCCAATAACGCATAGTAGGAAGCATATATTCTTACCGAAAGAAGTCAAGGCTACGCTCGGCGGCACCTCTAAGAGCGTGTCCTCCAATGTACTCTCCGTCGACGCGCTCCACCAGTATTCCGGACTTGGCATCGAAAGAGTTGTTGTCCACGCTCTCTCCATCTCGTCGATCGTAGATAGGACGTTGACGCTTACGATAAAACAATCCTAGCAATAGTGTTTCCACCTACAAATTACAACTAGAATGTGATCTAATTGAAGAAAACTACAAGCATGCTTTTCAATCAACAAATAAATTTACTTACTCTCTCAATCTCAATGGTCTTTCGCACATAACCATCGGGGATCAAAATAAGGATGGTGTGCATCATTTTGAATCCCATCTCGATGGCATGGCTAGACACAATGCCAAAGTGATCAGTGGAGCTTAGGGTGATGTACCACCCATTGTCTGCCACATACTTTGAAGCTATTACGGCCACTTTCTTACTTAATTTTCGAGAGAATTGATTCCGTGGAGAGACCTGCATAATACGCATCGTTAATTTAATTAAAGTTCCAAAACTATCATAGACTGTCCATTGTGGTTTTGAAGGATGCATACCTCGTTCTCTGAAAAATTTTCAACTTTAAAGTTTGTTGGAAAATCCGCAAACAAAAGAGAGGCCACTTCATTGCTCTTTTCCCCATCAACATGGGCTGAATGAAGAAAATCCAAGATCCTGCATACGATCAAATAAATGTATTTCAAACATTCACAACACACACCACACATAGTTAGTCTTTCTTTTCACATGTGTTTACCATTTCTCATCATCGAGAGAAATTTTGTAAACATCTAGCATGTTCCCAATAACGTTCACATCACAATCTATGGAAGGCACTGCATAATCAGAAAATAAAATATTTCATCAAGAATTGTTGAGTAGAAAGAAAGTGACAGCTAGATATCTATACAAGCAAGTTTACCTGTGGAGCCTTGAGCACCTTTTTGGTTCTTTTTGGGAGACTTATTGGGCTTCTTGGATCTAACAAAATCCAATCGTTTCTTTATAGAGGAGATTGTACTATTGTTTACTCTTTTCGAAGAGGTGGCTTTCTTGGAAGCTGAGCCAATCTCCTCAATACCATTTTCATTTCTTTCAAGAACGTGCTCTAAAGCAAACAAAAATATATTTCTCACAAACATAATCTAAATAGTATGAGCACTTTAACAATTTTGTAGTTTTTATAAATGCCAAAAATAACCTTTATATAAGTTCCCTTCATCACGTGGGTAGGTGCCTCGAGTGTAATCTAGCCACCAAGGGCAATACTCAATTTCCCAAGCAATCAAACCATAATCTCTCATCCATAGTGGATACATACACTCCTCACAAGAGAGGTCCCTCCAACTTTCAACAGCAATTGGCAACTTCTCCAACAAAGTTTGATCGTAAAGCTGAATTAGCCATCTACATAAAATGCAATTAACTTTATTTGAGCTCCTTTCCTAAGTGACTTATTTATTATACAAACTCTAAGTAAAAAATAGAATGACAACCATAAAGATATCGATTGTATTACCTGAATAATACTCTCCTTGAAGATTCTATAAGCTCTGGAATTTTTTCATCCGACTCTTTTGTGTTGAGCTTACTCCAAAGCTCCACAAAAGCTTTATCAATGTGGTCCCTCAATTGGTGATGAAACCATGCTTCAAAGCCCTCCGGCATTTCTTCAATCATTTTCCCTTTGATCCTCAAGCATTGCTTCAAGATACTTCCCCAATACCACTCTTTACGCAAGAACATTCTAAATTTTATTGCACTAATATAACGCTCAGAAGTAACATCATCTACACGGCAATGCATCAAAGAGTGCAATATTTCCTTTTTCCTATAGAGCAAACAATAAACAAACCATAAATGCATTGATTCATTTGATGATTTCATGTGTATTTTTTATCCAAAAATTATTACCTCTCTGGTGATATTTTAGAAGTTGCCAAAGAGTGGACTTTGTCTCTTGTAAGGCCCACTTGATCCTTTTCTCTTATCCAATTGAAGTTAAATAATAAAGAGAAGAACCCTTGGCCATTGGCAGGGTTGGCAATGGCCAACATCTATGTTATATTAGCACGAGATCAAATCAAATCAATTTTTCAATCAAATATATCAAATTCAAATGACATGTCAACTTACAATTTAGTAGAAATTCAAACATAAACGGGGAGAAGAGAAAGTGTTTACCTTATAAGCTCTTTCTTTGAATATTTTTTCTATTCTTCCTCGAGCAACCATTTCCTTTTCTGGCAGTGAAATCGAGGGATCATTGATCTCTTGCATCTCTTTGATAAGAGACAAGTCAAAGTCTTCCTTTTGTAGAGCAAATGAAAAAAAAAAGTAAGATTTTACAAAATAATGTCAAGCTTTAGAAATTACATAAAAAGTGTACTTTAAGGCAAAAAAAATTACCTTCCATATGAGCATTGCTAATAAAAGAGTAGGAGCGTTGTACCAACTCCCTTTAGATGCCTTCTTCTCACAAGCAAGCTCTACCTCTATCCATCGAATCCAATCTTGGGGAAAGTCTTTCATTAAAGAATCTTTGCTTGCCACAGCCAGTTTTTGGAACAAGAAGATCTCCTGCCCAAAATTTGTGCTCACAGTGGTTCTACCAATCCTAAACCACAATATCTTAAATTAAATGGCAGTAGAATGACATCGATAAAGTAATAGCAATAACGTTCAAAACAACAAATGTGCTTACTCATTTTGAGAGCGCAAAGCTAGCATAAGCTCCCCCTCTGCACTTCTATCAACAAAGACAAATTGACATTTCACAGAACAATGTCTCCACTTTATCATTGAAAATTCTACAACAACAAAAAAGAAAATTAGAAAGCATAGAGTAATACAAGACTTTACATTAAACAAAAAAGAAATCACTTACGTGTTTTTATTAAGCGCATCCAAGTTTTCAAACGGTGATTATCATCCCAAACGATAAGTTTTTTTCCCCTTAAGTCTTCCCACTCAAGGGGAAGGGAATTATCAAAATCATCGCTTATTTCTCGCCAAATAGGCCCCCATTCATCTTTGTCTAAGTCGGAAACATAATGTTGATCATGGCCTGGCTTCTTAAATGACACAAGAAATGGAGCGCCAAGCACACTGTATCTAGACATCTCAAACCTTTTCACCAAGCCCTCAGTGCCTGGACCCACCGCTCTAATGGCTTCATTTTCCATCAATCTACAAAGAGGAATTCGAGGAGTTTCCCCACCTCTCT